>NC_041215.1:47551902-47570955 GCF_002837175.3 Physeter macrocephalus
AAAAAAAATATATATATATATATATATATATATATATACATATATATATATATCTGTATTCCGTGGTTTTCCCCATGACATGACTAGCATGGTGAAAGCTAGAACAAGCTACAACTTGTTACCTGGGATCATAAAGGATAGATATTGATGTGACAGATTTTCCTGGCCTTTACTGTTCCAAAAGACATGCACGTTTCACATTTTGTGCTTTGAAAATATGCCACAGGGCAGAAAACAAATAAGGGACATGCAATGACCTGACTCTTGAAAAGTGGACAACACAGGCTGCTAAAGGTGAATTGCTCAAAACCCCTGCTGAAAAGTTGTGATCTGTTTGAAATCACTCCTGACAGCTTCCTTGGGCTCTTCTCAAATGTTCTCTATGGGGCCACAGGGTCGCTGGTCCACAAGGAGGAGCATTGCTCAGCCTGACAGCAGAGGCCTGAAGAGTAGAACGTGCCCTCTCCTTTCAGCAGAGCCAGTAGTTTGAAATACCTAGGCCTTAATTAGCTGTTGTAATATAGAAGAATAATTCCTACCTTTTAAAAATGTGTGACAGAAATGAAACTCACTATCTTCTTCCCCAAAACCCAAACAGAGGTTTCCCTAGTACCTGTACATTTCCTTATGTGTTTCTCACCCTAAGGACTTAGAAAACAATGCTAAACTTTTAAGAAAATAATTAGATGGAACAAACACAAAACCAAAGAAAATGACAAAATGACTAATTTTCGGATCATTCGCTTAATGAATGTCCCTTTGGTACTTGTATAGTCATTTTGCATCCCTCTGAGTTTTTAAAATCTGCTTTGAAAATGTTTCAAAACCTACTTCCCGTGCGTTTTCTGAGGTGTTTGAGGGTGGACCTGCTGCCCTTTTTTTCTCTCGTGTCCCTCATGGAACTTGAGCTTAGTTATGTAGTTCCCTTTTCAGTCACTATTACTATCACAATCATTACACTTCTAATCTTTTATTTATGCCATATTTTGCTTATTTTTAATAACAAGCACTTTTTAAGAACTACACAGCTTATTTTTTGTCTCCAAACTCCCAGAAGCCCAAATTATGCCAAGTACTGATCCTTTTATGTATGGTCTATTAGAACAGCTTGAAGGTTCTACTTTTTTTTTAAGTGTTTACTATGTTGAAAACAATATTCTGGTTTTTTTTTTTTAACAGGTATTACATTTCTTATTCCTCAAAATAATTTTAGGAAGTAGATGCTATCAGTATTTCCATATTGAGATGACAAATGAGGCAAAGAGAAGAAAAAAGAAACCAACAAAACAAACTGCAATTCTAAGATATAAGGTCTTCTATCTTTTGGCTGTTTTTTGTGCCCTGTTTACCAAGAAATCATTTTTAAAAAGCCATTTCTTTAATTAAAAAAATTGTCTCCCTTTCCTTTGTAAATTGGGATTCATTTCAAAATCTGTTTTTTCAAACCCAGGGCTTCTTGTTCCAGCAGAGCACCATGCCATCAAGACCTTTTTAAAACACACACATGACTGAGATAGTTCATATGTCAAATGTTATTAGTGTTCCCCTACTGCTTATGGACTTATGGAATAAATTTCAAATTCCTAGCTAAGCATACTATGTTCCTCAGAACTATTTCAGTGTATAACATTATTGTCTAATACTCCCCCAGAAGCACCATTTATCTTACACCACTCACATCCCCAGAGCCCCTGCCACCTTCCTTCTTGTCTCATCTTTCCTCAACTAGATCAGAGTCCCTCAAGGGCAGGGGCTACAACTTACTTTCCTCTATTTCATTCTTTTTTCTTTCTTTTTTTGAGAGAGAGAAAATACCAAAGTAAAAACAACAAACAAAAGTCAAGGAGAAGAGAGAACAAAAATTAATACAATTAAGTTTTACTAGTAAGTTAATATGGGTAAATTAAAAGCCTATTTAGTTCCTTTTGTAGAGAGATATTTAACCTCAGTTCCAGAATGCTTAGGAAACTTCCTGTGGTAGTTTTAGAAGATATCATAAAGATGAGAAAGAGAACCAAAAATCATAATGAAATGAATCACTTTTTAATTTTTTTCTGACTCTTGCAGGTTTTAAAAATGTATTAATGAAGTAAGAAGTGGTATTACAATGATGATAGAAAGATGCTTATATCATAGACTGTCAGATTTCACAATACAATACAGGCACCAGGACAGTATTTTTTAGCAACATTAGTTAAGCACATATTACACACAGAATGCATGCTAGCTGCTGAGGCAAAATAGATAAATCAGATACAACCTCTTCTTTAAAGGAATTTACGATCTGCCAGAGAGAAACAGACATGTACATTTAGAAGGACCATGGAGTAAAACAAGCAGCATTCCCAAGCCAGTTTCATAGAAATATGCTCCATGTCAAAAGGCCACACAGAGATGAGAAGTCAATTCTAGCCATAAAATATGGAATATCATAGGGTAATATGAAAAATGTAACCACACGCTCATGCAGATGATCAGAGAAAGGAAAACCATGTTTCCAAAAAAAAAAAAAAAAACGGAAACCCCCCCCCAAAAACAGAGAGCAAGCAAAACAAAACAAAACAGATGCCCAAATAAATATAACCAAACCAAAAAAACAAAAAAAGGAAAAATCCAGAAAAAAGGGAAAAACAAATAATAGACTGGGGAAAAATGCTCACAGAAAGTTATTTTTAGCTTCTTCTTGAAATGAAGAAGCAAAACATAAAAAACTAGCAGTGTTAAATTGTTTTTGACCACACAGAGAATTGGTCCTGCTATGGGCAAGAAGCAATAATATATATAGTAAGAAATGTCCTGGAATTTTGCCATACTGCTATTTTCAAAACAGTGTGGGCCTGAATTGGTATGATTTCAAAACTAGTGTAATATCAGAGTTAGATCTTTTTGGTTCTCCCTTTTCAGTTGATAAAAAATAATTTTAAACTTGTTTTTTTCTTTTATTTTTGAAAAAGAAGGTGAATTATACAGAAAGTTGATTTTAAAGGAAATAGTCCCCAAATTCCACCAATAATGGTCATTAATCTTTAAGCTTCACAAGTCAAATATTTTTGTCTGTTCACTGATAAAAACTTCAGTGCCTAGGTTGTTTTCTGGTATATAGTAGGTATTCAATAAAAATTTTCTGATGAATTAATATGGGAAGAAAAAAATCACCAGTATTTTTGTTATCTAAATGGACAAAATATGAAGAAACCAAGGGACAGACACTTAGGTTTCTAGTTCTTATAACACTTAGGTTTCTAGTTCTTATGGATTGTGGATCTATTGATACTAGACTAGGGGTCGATAATAAGAAATAGGTGGAAAAGATTATTACCTCTCTTGAAGTTAGGCATAAATAAGCTATTCATATAACCTGATATATTACGGTACATTATTTTAAAGTATCAGGAAAATAGATCATAAAATCACAGAGAAAAATTAATACAAATATTTAATTGTGACCCAGGAATTTTATGATTAGCCCTTCAGTTACTCCATAGTTTTAATAATAAAGGCTTTGTTATTTTTAATTCTGCTACTAATGGGAATCTTTGTTTTCTCAGTGTCTTTATAGATATTTTAGAGGAATTTTGAGAGAATTGGTATCTGAGGTTGTGACTCTGACCCAATTTTTAAAAAATTACTAAAATTCAAATGGGACTGATTAAATACCTCACACTTTATAGTTTTATAGTATATTAGTGAACAATTAGTCTAAATCCATCACCTTATGGACAAGGAAAATGTGACACAAAGAGACAATGTAACTTGCCCCAAATCATTGCTAGTTTGATTAATAAAGTCTATACTTTCATACTGAATATTTCTTCTTCTGGGTGCTGACACTAGAAAACTAATGAGATAAGCACACAGATATTTAAAGACAGAAGTTTTTATCCTAGGAAAAAATAATTTTAAAAAGGAACAAAAAAAAAAAAAAAAAAAGGAACAAAACACAGAAACAAACTAACAAAAAAATCCTAATTATCGAATGATAGCTGGTTCATTAAATAAAATAGGAAAAGTCCAGACAATAGAACACTCAGTAACCTTAAGAATAAAAGCATCTAGTTATGTAGATTGACATGGAATGATGTTCATAATGTATTGCAAAGTAAATAAACATGAAAGAGTGTCTATCACAGGATTTCATTTTAGTATATAATATTCTGCAAATGTATATTTGCATAAAGAAACAGAATGAATAGAAACCAAAGTAACAGTAGTTTGAGATGAAAGTGTCAGCAGGTTTGATTTCTTCTGAGGCTTCTCTCCTTGGCTTACGAACATCTTCTTCCTATATATCTTCACATGGTCTTCCCCTGTGTGTGCTGTATCCAAATCTCCCCTTCTTATAAGGACACCAGTCACATTGGATTGGGGCCCACCCTAATGACCCCCATTTTAACTTATTCATCTCTTTAAAGATCCTATCTCCAAATATAGTCCCATTCTGAGGTACTGGGAGATACAGCTTCAACATAAGAATTTTGAACACAATTCATCTCAAAATACTGACAAAAAAGCAAAATTCTCATACACACATATAGATATATCACTTGTGTGTATAAGTTAATTTTATGTCAACTTGACTGGCCTAAGGGATGCCCAGACAGCTGGCAAAACATTATTCCTGGATGTGTCTATGAGGGTGTCTCTGGGAAGAAATAAGTGTTTGAATTAGACTGAGTAAAGAAGACCACTCTCACCAGTGAGGATGGGCATCATCCAATCTTCTGAGGGTCTGAATAGAACAAAAAGGCAGAGGAAGGGCACATTTGCTCTCTCTGCTTGAGCTGGGACATCTGTCATCTCTTGCCCTCAAGCATTAATGCTCCTGGTTTTTAGTTCTTTAAACTTAGACACCATCATTTCCCAGGTTCTCAGGTCTTTAGATTTGGACTGAATTACACCACCAGCTTTCCCTGTTCTCCAGCTTGCAGACAGTAGATCCTGGGATTTCTTGACCTCCATAATTGGGTGAGTCAATTCCTATAATAAATGTCTCTCTCTCCCCATTTATATATAAATATATATGATATATGATATATGACACATATGATATATGATATATGATACATATGATATATATCCTATTGCTTCTTTTTCTCTGGAGAACCCTGAATATTTGATTCTTCTCTTTTAAAAAACTTCAGTTAAGTCCAAGTCAATTAATATTTACTATTCACTTGCCACGTGCTATATACAAAGAGATAATCCTGTGTTGAGACTAGTGGGATAATAAGAGTAAAGTGGAAAAAGGCAGGAGAGACATTTGGGTCCAGCGAGCTATTTAAGCAAAAACATCTGGGTGTGGAATGGTCCCATGGCTACGTGGTGAGGCTGTGTATGTGCCAGTGTCCACAGTGGTAGGAGAAGTAGTGTAGCTACAAGCATTTCTTTACTACTGGAGGGTGAAATGTGCTGTGGGTATTGCTGGGAGATAATGCTATGGAGGTTGGTCTATGTTTTAAAAAAAAACTTAAATTCAATATAAATGAAAGTCTTAAGCTAGGGAGAAATTTTAGAAGTAGGAAGACATAGTTAACTTGTTATTGAGTTCACAGGATTAATCATTTCTATATCTCGCAACAAAAATTGTTTAACAATACAAACATTGTCAAAATAACACATATTTATTTTTTAAAGTTTGGCTTTAACATTGTTCAATATACCTTCTTTAATAAATGTCAAAACTCTCTCCAAATAAACATAAAAAAGCCTTTAGATTTTCATTTTTTCTCGGCTTTTCTTTGGAGTTTTCTTTTCCTCTGCACATAGTAATAAGTGAAAAGGGCCATCAAGAGACAAAAGTGAAGGCTTTCAAAGAACAAATCTATTTCTTAAATTGAAAGATAAGGTAATAAAATTTCTATGTGGAAAAAAACTGTCAACCTCATAGATCTGAATACTTTGTAGACTTTCCAAATGTGTGTAAGTTCTGCACAATTCAATAGTTTTTTACTCTATGAAAAAAAGAATAACATAGTACCAACAAAGCTAAAGCAAGTCCTATACCTTACTTCTTAAAGCAATTTTTGTTTCCTGTAAAGGCGCTTAGATGAAATAGTGCATACTAGCTTTTCATCAAAGATACATGACCGCTACCAATTGAAATCTGAAGCTAAAATCTGTGTTTCCAAAAATTTCCACTTATGAGGAGAATCAACCACTAGAAAGAGATCCTGAGGGCTTAATATTCTCTTAGCTGGACAATTTTTGTATTCTACATGATCATAGACACTTCATACTAAATTTATTTTTATTTATTTACATTTTAGTACCAAATGAATGATAAGTATCCTATGTAAAACTAGGAAATTTTCCATATTCTAGAAATTTTAACTCTAAGAAACATGAGTATAATATCTACGTCTGAACCATCTATCCTTCATAGTTACTTAACAATGGGCCCCTAATAAATAGTGAAAGAATGATCCTCTTGAAACTTATGTCTTTCTTATTGTAAAAATATTTTCCCTTAGATCCTACTTCCCCTTGAAGTTACAATTGTTCTTTCTTCATTTAATCCATAGCCTAACAGTCAGAAAGGAATCTACAGTCTTCTCTACTTTCTTACCTTTCACTTTTCCAACTATAATCTGGTTGCTGTCATGTAGCACTTTCAAAACATCTCTCATAATGGCCATCTAATTGCAAAATTCAATAAACCACTTAGAATTCTTATCCTTTTTGAACTATCTGGAGTTGATATTCTTGGACACGCTCTATTCTTTTGACTTCGAGGAACCTACACTTTGACAAGTCCCCTCCAAATTCTATTTCTTCTCATTTTTTGTTGATTCTTCCATAATACAGTATTAAACATTGGTGTCTCCTAGAATTCCATCCTTAATTCTCCAGTCTTCTTTCTATAAACCCACTCCTGTGTCATGCATAAAATGTACCTCACAAACTGGCCCCAACACATCTCTTTAATCTCCCCCCACCCCCCCATTATATCACATAGCCTGTGTTCTACTCTAAACAACGTTCATCTTCTACTTTCAGACCTATTCTCTCACTGTGCTATTCCTCTTTCAAGAAAGGTTTTCAGCCATTTCCCCCTGTAAAATAACTAAACTTTTTTTTCAAAATACTTTTAAAATATCACTTCACCTGTAAAACCTTTCTCTCTCCCACTAGTAATCATTAACTGATCTCTATTCAGTTGTTTTCCCACAACACTTTGGTCATATTTCCGTATAGCAATTATCAAATGGTATTTTAAATTTTTAAAATCCATTCATCTACCCAAAATGAATTTTAAGCCCTTTAAAAGTAAAAACCTTATTGGAGTTAGTCAGCACAAAGAAAGCAGTATGGAATAAGAGTTATAACCAGGGCAAGGACTTTAGAATCAAACAGTTATTTGCTAAATCAGTTTTAGCTGTTATTAATTCTCCTTCTGAATATACACAGGGCCTCACTCATCATAGGTTATCAATACATATTTGATGAATAAATTAATGAGTGAATAACAGAATATCATTATCTCTTCTACGATTCTTTCATGGCTTAAATGATTTGAGGAATTCAGTAAGCATTACTCCTACCATCAGAATAAATTTTAGGGTGTAGAAAACCAAAGCACAGACAAAATTTCCATTAAGCCCAAAGCAGATAGAAATAAAGATACACAAAAGTAAAAGGTGTTTGCTCTGAACCTCTCCAATTAACATATTTTTCTTGGTTGATTTTAATCCAAGGCTGATTATACCTTACAAGGTCAGGTGCCTCTGATGATACATGGTAAGAGTGAAAAGTGGAACAGAACATTACTGTGGAATGTTATGCCCACAAGAAATATTCATTCTGGTGACACAAGGGCATTCTCTAGACAGGTCATGTTCCTGAGACCTATTTATGGAGGGGGGTGGTGCTGAAATGTCATGTATACTTTGCCTGGGAATTGTGAGAAAGGGACAAGAAATACAAAGACTGGGCCCCAGAGCAGGCATTACTGGGGTCCTAAAAATAAGATAACACAAGTACGTAGATCAAAGTTTGGCCAAGGATCACCCTGACCTTACTAACACTGAACTCACTGTGAATCCATCATTTTTCACCTGAAGTGCTGCCAGACCTTTTGGTGTGGGATCCCTGCAGCTGATCTCCAGGCCTTTCTTCCACATGCCACTAAGTGTCACCTTCGAAAGCAAACGTCTTCAGCTTTGCCTCAAATCACTTTGGCTATACATTCTTTTCAGGATCCTATGGAATCCCCTAACTTTGGCATAAATCAGGTTCCAATTTATCCTCCCAGTTTTAAATCCTCACCCCCCTCCCCAACTCTCCAGTCACCCTTCATTCTAGCTGTATTAAACCACTCCCAGAGAGGCCACTAAGTCTCACATCCATGTCTCTGCTTATGTTATTCTTTCTTTTCAGAATGTTCTTCCCGACCTCACTGAACTACCTGAACTACATGGCCAACAAGAGGATGCCTTTTCTGTAAAGTCTTCCGTGTATTCCTATCTCCCATTCTAAACAAATCATCTGCCCTGTTAAAACTCCACTGCCCCCTCTTTTTTCCTGTGTTCACACCTGCATTAATACAGGTTAATTAGTTGCTTATGAATTGTTAAACCCACTAATTAGTGAGCTCCTTGATGTTTGGGTTAAATTTCATTCATCTTCACTTGTCTAGGATTTAGCACTCTTTCAGGGTCTTATAAATATTTGCTGAATGACTGGAGGAATTTAGGTTGGAGGCAAGGTAGAGGTAAGACTAAAGAAGGGTCCCCTCTCTGTCTTCAGCTGCATAAGGCACTAAACCTGAGTATGAACTAAGAAGGGAATCAATTTCTTAACAGGTCAGTTTATATACACTTTATAGACTGATATTTAAAGGAGTATTTCTGGATTATTTTATGTAGGAACATTGGTTTAACATATTCAAATATCTTTTAGAAAAAAAGACTATCAGTTTTTCCTATGTGATTATTTTAATCACTTCCCATACTTTTACAATTATTGTGTAAAGAATGACATTTTCTTGAATAACAAAATAGATCATTATGAACAAAATTGTAGAGTTTTGGAAATGAAATATCTGAATTTTAATATAATTGTGCATTAAAACCATTACTAAATACTCTGAGACACCACCATGAGCTATTATTGGGTGCCAATCAGGGTTTCTGTTTATGACATGGAGTATTAAGGAGGATGTCAGATATGATCCATCTCTAAAGCTCAAATGCAAGATGCAAAAATAACTTCCATTGTTATGAAGGTTGACAGCTACCCCAAAGGTGATCCCTGAGATTTCACAGAGGAAAAGAATGTATTTGTTACGAGCAAATTGAATCAAGAAAGAATGATTTGAAATGAAGTTTCTGGAATATTTTAGCATATACCTATTTCTTCTGTAAAGAAGTCTTACTGATTAAGGTAAGACAGTTCCACTGAAATCTTGGGAGCCAAAATAATGTATTTTATCAGTACTTGAAATGAAAAGTCAGTTACTAAACAAAAGACACTATTCCAATTATAGTATCCAGTATAGTAATAAAGTCTAAAAACACCTACTTCTGTCCTCTAATTAAAAGCCACTGTTCTAGCAAATGTATTTTTATGAGACAGTTCCACGAGATTTTTCATTCCCTCCATTATATTTCTAGACAATCTAGCTAACTGTGGTGCATACACTTGTCGGCGAGCAAGGCAAAGGTTAAGTGTGTATGACACAGATGAGCCCCGAGATTAAGTATACACTGTGAAAAGCATGTGGATGTTCATGATTTAAACCAATGAACTGTGGCCTGAAATGATGTCACACAAAGCTTAGCGGTAAGTGGAAGGTTAAACCTACTTGCATCTCGGCTCATTAAACGCAGTTAAAGTGCAAATCCCCTCATTCTGACAGTAGTGATCACAAGGGTTCTCTTTCTGGTCACAGCGCTGACTTTTAAACCCAACAGAGCATCTGCAGAATTTCAGTAAAATACAGCTAAATAAAGCATCTGACTTTTTTTTTCAAATGTTTCAAATTCATTTCATACAGAAATAGTAACATATGAACAAAATCTTTCCCAGGTATGCTCACTTATTTCTTATATACACACTCATCATAGGCTATTCTGACAAGGTGGGGAACAGAATGCAGATGTGGATCATATGTGGGCATCATCCTTCTGGTCAAGCAGTGATAAAAGAAAACTCAAAATAGAGATCACATAGGCTGAACGGTCTTATTTCAAGCTTTCCATTATGGACAATCAGGTATTTGAAAAGGGAATATATTAAATTCCAGATTTTCTCAGAAGCAGAGAATCTACAATACTTTCCAAACATTTAGAAACCCAGATTCGAGGTAATGTATTTCAAAAGAGACAAGGGCTTAATAGGTTTACATAATACAACACTCAAAACCTGATACAAAAATCAAATAGTATTATACTTTTGAAAAGATACCTTACATACTTTGAAAAGAATGGCCTTAAGTACCAAAGTATTTATAAATATGATTATGTCTGGGTTTCACATATCTATTGTAAATAAGGTCAATTAAATTAGAACAATTTTTACTGGCATTTCCAAGTTCAAAGATCTCTGAATGTTTGAAATGGGTATGATGCTAAGAAGTGAATCAGCTTTTCCATATGAAATCACAAGCAAATTGATGAGGGAGGATATTCTGTAGTACAGGAGCCAATGAGGAACAATACTTGATCAGAGATGACCACGAAACATTCATTTAAAATATGTTATGCCAAGAAAGGAGAACAATAGAGCATGGATTCCATGTACATCTAAAGTTGTTATCATAAAATGCCCACAACGTTATAAAATACTCACAGACACACAGGTACATTTGTCTCTGGGTCCAGCTGGCACGTGCCACCATTGTAACAGTAGCCATCACATAGCTGGCAGCTAGAGGCAATCTTTCCATTAGTGCAGCTGCAGCAACAAAGAAAAAAAATTTCATTGTTTCTGGAGTGATTATTGTTGAGAGCTGACACAAATTCTCTAAAGATGAGAATATTCATCATAAACGACTAATGCAGTGGCTGGCTAAAAGTAGGTTTTCAGAAAGAGAGACTTGCTGGAGGCAAAGATTTTTTTTTAATAGAATGATGACAAATAAAATTTTTCTTCTGGTAATTTTCAACCCATTCGTTTAATATAAAAATTTAATATAGCTAGATATAGGTGTGAAAAAATATACTCTAGTGTCTATCACTTACACTTCAGGGAGACATTAGCATCAGTATCTTATTCCCTTTTCATATTACCAGAGTTTGGTGACATTTTTATTATTTATAAACCACATTATCAAATACTTTAGAAGCAAATGCTTCAGCTATTCCTTCTAAACTGGAAAGTCTGGTCCAAAGAACTGTTATGAGTTTTAGACTCCACATTTTGTACGAAAGCATAGAACTATTCTGTAGTCACGTTTACCCCACTGTTTCTCCCTGAATATGTACTATAATTAGTGTCAAACTCTTTTTATTCTAAAGGAAAAAATGTAACAGTTCATTGCAAAAATAAACAGTAATATTATAGAAACAATATGCAATATGGCAACAAAGTAATGAGGTAGGCTTTCTTGGAAAATTTTTGGAAATGCTTCTAATTTATAGTACATTACCTGTCTGGGATAAGAACAAGCACTGTGGCTATTGCTACATGGGAAAAACAAGCATAATGATAAGAGGAAAATTACAGAAATTTCTTACTTGCCATGTTATATTTTTAAATAAATAAATGAATAAATAAATACTATTAGATCGGACATTGAAAACTGTTGGTGGAACAGAGAAAAGTACATTGATATTCCAAATTATTGAGGGAAACTCTTCTATGAGAAGTATGGTAATAGAATCATATAAGCCCTGGCCCAGATCAGAATTAAAACGGATCATGTCAATATTCCGATTATGAGATCATGTTAGTACTAAGTGCTATGAAGTAATCAATGGTATCACAATAAATCTGGACATAATCTTGATAAAGAAATCAGGCTGCAATGTCATTGATTGATCACTTTGATCCTCTTCATGGTGGGTACCTATTGCGGTACATCCATCAAAGAGTAATTCCCAATGATAGGTTAGATATTTTAAATAATTGGTTAGCAATCCCATAGTTTATTTATTCTGTGCATATTTATTTGGCCTCTTGTGGGTGGTAGGGCTGCTGGAAATGCACTGAACTGCTTACACTTTCCCAGAAGTTTAATTTAAAGATTTTTTTTTAAGAACCTGGATTTAAAAATCACACTTCTTTTCAGAGAAACAGAAGCAGTGAGTCAATTATGTACCAGATATGAAATGGAGACACGTGAAAGTGGAACTAAACATGGGGAAGATGGTAGTGGTTTAAAGTTTCCAAGATTTAACAAAGAATATCACATTCTTTATAATCTATAGAGCCATATGAATATGGATGCAAAGTGAGTCAAGTACATATTTAATGGTAGTGGTGTCTGATATGTTAAATGGATCTGGGAGATTTTCCTTGCTCTCCTCGCCCATCCTCCTTGAAAATCGAAGAGCAGAAAGTTATAGTTTCATGTTCAATCAAAGGGACAACATCAAAGAGAAAAATTAGCTCATCATACATTAAAGAATTTTACACAAAAAGAAAACTATACACCAAATATCATCTTTTAAAAGAGAAAAATATTCTAATTATGGATTGCTTTTAAACTTCTTCTTCCAAGAGTTATAAGAGATGTTGCCCTGTTCTCCTTCTAAAGGTTTTGTTTGAATCCTAAACTTTAGACAGAACTTTGTAGATATTTCAAATGTGAAATACAAGTTATCCAAATCATTGTAATACATCAAAGAGTACAACTTATATTTTAATGTAGGTTTTCATCATAATTTCATTTCTTAGAAATGTTACGTGTGTGCATGCAGACACACTTTGTAATTAGCAGTTGTCCAGTAAAGAGAAAGAATTCTCATAAAAATTTGACATCACAGTGGTATTATTTAGGCTATTCAAAATTATGATAAAGACTTTCTTCAACAATATTTACTGAGGAAGAGAGAAAAATACACAATTAGCTCTGTTTCAAAGATTATACTCATTATAATTGACAGAGCATCTATTCTTTACTGTAGTTGACAGCTCATAGGCTGTGCATTAGAAATACATGACTCTTTGGAATCGCAAGTATACATGCAGCTTGAATTTTCCCATTTCAGTAAAAACATATTTAATTCAGTTGTGATTTTGTTTTAGTGTCAGTTCTTTACCCATGAAATAGAAATTGCTGCAAGCTTTAGTTAATGCTAAGATGAAAAGTATCATAGAAATGAAAACAAACTTATCTAAAAGTTTCAAAATACCCAGAGTCCTGATTGTACTATCATGTTCATATGTTATTATAGCCTATCTGATAAATCAAATATTATACTCTTATCTTTAAACTTCCACTATCAACTCACTGCTAGCAACTATTATTTATCCATTCTTACATATAGTTTTCCAGAAAGATCTTTTAAGAGTCAAGAACTATAATGTTGGACCTTCAAAAGCCTACTCAGGCTATGAGGTTCTAGTGTTTCTAGGTTGTTGAAGCCAGTATTCTCTGTAAAGGAGGCAGTACCGAGGGTCCTAAGAGTTCAGCCCTTCGTTCCTCACATGGAACTGCCCTGTGTGATGGAAACAGGGTGTGTGTCTCTGCATGAGCTTCTCCAAGATAAACTGGGTTGCAAACTATGGCTCATAGCCTTTCTTATACGATGGTCCATGATTCCCTGTGTGACTGGGATGGGGCTGTGAAGAAGATTCTACAGTGCATTCCTGACATGGTACGCTGGACATAAAAAAAGATGTATGCTCAGTAATTAAAATCAAGTTCTGTCATGCTAAAGTTTCATCACAAAAAACTGATGAGCTTAATGAGCAAACATGATTTTGGTAGTTTATATGAAAATGCATTTTGCTTTTATGTACTTATCAAAGGCATATATTATAATTAGTCATATTTTAAATTACTTTAGTTAAAAAATAATGTACTTTCAAAGGACACAATTTGAGGGCTTAAGTAAATGTCATTTATAGTGATAACACAAATCATACATGGAGTAATTCTAAAATGAGAGTAAATAAAAAATCAAAAACTGTTGATGCTGTCTGTAATAAAATTTTATGGGGCCTTGTTTGGCAGAGCAACACAACTCAGGGCTGGCACCCTTGCAGAGCTGTCTTGGTGGAAGCTGTGACGTACACCCTTTAAGGCGTGCTTTCCTATCGCATATGCTTGTTTATTATACTCCTAGGGCAAGTGATAGAGTCCAGTCCTTTATAAGCCCTTTTTTTGAAAAACCTGTTAAAAGAAGTTCAGAGTGAGAAGTGATCTCTAACCCCAGTGGCATAAATTTGTTTCATGCTACAAACTGAATTTCATTACTCTTTAGCTGCAAAGTTCTGTTTTCCATTCACTTGATCTCAAAGCCAAAGAGCAAAAGGCAATGTAATCAAAATCTAACTTGGACATTTTTGTTGTAGTTACTTCCAAGGAAACATTATTCCTTCTACTTATTTTGTACAATAATTTTCAAAGTCAGATAAAAAGATTAAGTTTTATTTCCATTAGATAGGTCTTTTGATTCTTCCCCAAAGGATCATTCTGTAAAATCAGAAAGGCAAACACTCATTGTTGATAATAATGATGAAACAATTAAAAGCCTGAGCTATTCTAATTTAGAAGTATTACATATAGCTTTTTGAAGGTATGTTGCATTTCACTTTTACTTGCTTACTATTAGGAATATTCTATATAGGCAATGACCTGACCACGTCATTACATGATAAATGTTCATATTACCTAGATGTACATAATAGGTTTTTAATAAGGTTTGGTTTAATCAAAATGAATTGAACTCTATCTCTAGCCAAAAAAGAAAAAAAGAGAGAGAGAGAGAGAATGGAATGGTTGCCATATTGAATTTTAGAATAAAAATAATTTACATTGTTTTCACTGTTTATTTCTGGATTGCTATGTCCTTTTGCGTTCAAATGTTTTTATAAAGTAAGCTAGCTGTCTACTTACTTGCAAGATATATCTTCACTGTCTTTATTTATAATGCAATGTCCCCCATGGCACCTTATACATTTGTCAACCTCGCATTTTGGTCCTTCGTAGCGTGTTGGACAGACACATTCCACACTTCCGTCATCCCCAATGGTACAGGATTCAGAATTCACACAGTAGTGATGACACACATCTAGAAAGAATGCACAACACAGAAATGAAATTTCTTGAAATATTTCAAGATATTTCTCTTGAGTCACAATAAATGTTACCTTTCACTTAATATTTTTAAATGGTCAGAGAATAGGTAGATTAATTCACAAAAGCAGCGTGTAACTGCAGGTAACCAGAATTCTTTAATAATGCCATTGGTTCCTCTTTTTGCCTGAGTTAGGCATCATTTCATCTTTCTAAGAGGAGATGGGTTATATTGATATAATACTAAGTGACAAACTCTTTTGGTTCTGAGTTTTAAAGTTTAAGTTCACAAGTTTCCTCAGCTTTCCTTTTAATGAGCAATATTACCGTTATTCTGAAATGAACAGAAATGCTCAAGATTTCTTAAATGTCACTTATCTTTGTCCCTCTTCGCATCTCTTTTCATCCAGAGAACAGGGTAGTGAGTGGTGAGTAGGGGAATCCTACCTTTTCACTAGCTTTTGGTGTGGTGGAAAGAAGCCTCCCTCTATGAGCCAGAACAGGCCCAGTATTTCCAAATGCCTGGGCAGGTAAGCAGACAGGAGGTGTGCCTCTCATGGAACCCTAATAGAAAGGTAGACTGGAAGACTAACTGATCCATCATGGGTAGAAAGTGATAACAGAAGTCTAGACTATTGCCCCCTCCTAGGTGAGAACCTAACCTCCCCATCAGTCAGAGGGAAAACCTCCCTGTAGCTGAGCCCTTTACTTTGGAAGATGTTTCCTACTGAGCGCTACAGACAATTTTCTCAACCACGAAGGAAGTCTTCCTCAAATACTTCTATACCTCTTGAACGTCAGTAATAAAACAAAGACCATTTAATAATATAAGAACCACACTGGCTTTGCAATTAGATATTCTGCCTGTGTTTTGAAAAATAAGTTTATATGTCTGTTGACATATCAATGTATTCGAATTTACCATATTCAAAATATTGAAATTTATGGTACAAATAATCGTAAGCAGAAGAACTGGTCAAATTGATCCCAGACTTTGTGTTTGGAGCTGCAATTTCATTTTAGCTATCTAACCATGAAGCAATGTTAAATGAGATTAGCTGAGATAAAAATCACAATTTATAAACTTTAACCTGCAATAAGACAGTTATGGTAGGTGAGAAAAATTAAAACATAATTTATAATTTTCATGTTTGTGTATCTATCTAGCTGTTTATTAAATCAGACAGAAATTAAATTTACTGACAGCCTTGCTTCATATTTATGGAAATTTATTTCAAGCATTCTTCTGCTTGCTGTTGCTTTGTGCCAAGTGCCCTCGTTGCAATTCCATGCTGAAGCTTATTACTAAGGGTCTTGGCTGTATGTAAGGAAAGCAGCACTTTCGAAAGGTGAGAGACATGGAGATCTAAAAATTAAGTCAGTGTTAGTATCTGTCCATTATCATGTTTATCTGTAGTTGTTCTAGGCTTGGCAGGTAGAGTTTACACAGCACAGCTTCTGTTTTTATTTATGAAGAATGTATTAGCAGCAGCCTACGTAATCATCTAGTACCATCTCCTATGCAGAAATCTCTAAAGAAAAATTTTCCTTCGGCAGGTTGCTACATACCACTTACTGACAGAGAGCTCTTTTAAGATTGTCTCTACTTGCTTTAAATTTCATTCTTTGGTCCTGGTTAATTTTTCTGATGGGACATAGAAGTCAGCTGATGTATCTGTCCAAGATCTTCATATTATGAGGTTTTTCCACAGTGGATAATTCATCAGAATCATGTAGGTAACTTATTTGCAAATAAAAATTCCAGTGTCTTTCCCTTTCATCCACCACCACCCCTGGATTCCAATTTATAGATCATAAACGAGGCCCAGGTGATCCCCGTGGGACCAGTTGAGTAAACAGAATTTGGGAATGAGGGAATGTAAGAAATCAGAAAACAATTTACTGATTAGCAAAGGGACTACATTGTCTCATAATCGTAAATAGATTTGATTTGACTAAAATAGCTTATTTCTTGACTAATTTGTGAGCCCTAATTAAAATGTAATTTTTAACCTAAAATTTTGAACCACTTTTTTTAATAATCACATCACTGAGAAGACCTAAGAAACTCAAAAAAACTGGGTTAACATTCTGAGGGTTGATGATTGCCCTACACCATACTGTAGAAAGGAACAGTTTGCACTTATCTAGGGTGCTAAAGGTCAAAGTTAAAAACTTACCTACAATTTACTAATTATAACTAGTTTTGGTGCATAAATTAAATCTGTTTTAGACTAAGATTATAAAGATGTGAGAATATATATAACTCATTAGTAATCAAGAAAATACAAATTAATAGCTCAGAGAAATACCATTGCACACATACCAAATTGACTACAAATAGCAGAAACTCTCATACACTAGTAGTGGGAATATAAACTGGTTCAACCAATTTGGGAAACAATTGATAGTATATACTACATTTGAACATACCCACACTTTATGACCTAGCATTTTTACTCTTAATATACTGTATATCCCAGAGAAAAGCATGTACATGTGCACAAAAACATGTACATGATATGCACAGCAATATTTTTAGAAATAGCTGAAAACAGAAAATAAACTAAACGCCCATTGTAAGAAGAATGGATAAACTGTTGTTCATATATATATGTATATTTATATGTAAAGAGATAAATGAAAAATGAAGACATTACAGTTATACACAATGACATGGATGAATCTCACAAAAATAATATTGAGAGAAAAATGCTGGACAGAAAAATATATATACTACTTTTTTATTTATATAACTTCAAATGCAAAACTAATCTATGGTTTTAAGAGTCAAAAATGAGTTATTTTTGAGGAAAAGGAAAGGGATAGTGATGAAGAACACCAGGGGGCATCTGAGGTAATGATAATGTTTATTCTTGACCTGAATGTTGGTTTACACTGGTATGTACACCGGGGATAAATTACTGAACTGTATACCTGTGATTCTAAATATTTCTATGTATATTATTTTTCCATAGAAAGATGTTTTTAATCTAATGGCATATAAGCTACAATGAGAATATTTTAAAAATTCTGCTTAATTTGCTAAACAGGCTAATAGCTTTTCTCTTTACAGATGATATTTTTTAAAGGAATTCATGGTCCACTTTTTATGCTTTAAAGGAAATTCTCTGGAGAAATGTCTATTTAGGTCTTCTGTCCATTTATGGATTGGGTTGTTTGTTTTGATACTGAGCTGCATGAGCTGCTTGTAAATTTTGGAGATTAATCCTTTGTCAGTTGCTTCATTTGCAAATATTTTCTCCCATTCTGAGGGTTGTCTTTTCATCTTGTTTATGGTTTCCTTTGCTGTGCAAAAGCTTTTAAGTTTCATTAGGTCCCATTTGTTTATTTTTGTTTTAATTTCCATT
This sequence comes from Physeter macrocephalus, assembly GCF_002837175.3. NCBI lineage: Eukaryota > Metazoa > Chordata > Mammalia > Artiodactyla > Physeteridae > Physeter > Physeter macrocephalus. The sequence continues at coordinate 47,570,458 of NC_041215.1, forward strand.
TCTCTGGGAGATGGGTCAAAAAGGATCTTGATGTGATGTATGTCAAAGAGTGTTCTTCCTATGTTTTCTTCTAAGAGTTTTATAGTGTCTGGCCTTATATTTAGGTCTTTAATCCATTTTGAGTTTATTTTTGTATATGGTGTTAGGAAGTGTTCTACTTTCATTCATTTACATGTAGCTGTTCAGTTTTCCCAGCACCACTTATTGAAGAGACTGTCTTTTCTCCATTGTATATCCTTGCCTCCTTTGTCATAGATTAGTTGACCACATAAGTGCATGGGTTTATTTCTAGGTTTTCTATCCTGTTCCATTGATCTATATTTCTGTTTTTGTGCCAGTACCATATTGTCTTGAATACTGTAGTTTTGTAGTATTGTCTGAAGTCAGGGAGTCTGATTCCTTCAGCTCCATTTTTTTCCCTCAAGACTGCTTTGGTTATTTGGGGTCTTTTGTGTCTCCATACAAATTTTAAGACTTTTTGTTCTAGTTCTGTAAAAA
>NC_041215.1:47571431-47583492 GCF_002837175.3 Physeter macrocephalus
TTTTCATCATTAGTGTATAGGAATGCAAGAGATTTCTGTGCATTGATTTTGTATCCTGCTACTTTACCAAATTCATTGATTAGCTCTAGTAGTTTTCTGGTAGCATCTTTAGGATTCTCTATGTATAGTATCATGTCATCTGCAAATACACATTGCCAACAAACATATGAAAGGATGCGCAACATCACTAAACATTAGAGAAATGCAAATCAAAACTACAATGAGGTATCACCTCACACCAGTCAGAATGGCCATCATCAAAAAATCTACAAACAATAAAGGCTGGAGAACATGTGAAGAAAAGAGAACCTGCTTGCATTATTGGTGGGAATGTAAATTGATACAGCCACTATGGAGAACAGTATGGAAGTTCCTTAAAAAACTGAAAATAGAACTACCATACGACCCAGCAATCCTACTACTGGCACATACCCTGAGAAAACCATAATTCAAAAAGAGTCACGTACAACAATGTTCATTGCAGCTGTATTTACAATAGCCAGGACATGGACATGAGGAGGGGGAAGAGTAAATTGGGACAAAGTGAGAGAGTGGCATGGACATATATACACTACCAAATGTAAAATATAGCTAGTGGGAAGCAGCCACATAGCACAGGGAGATCAGCTCGGTGCTCTGTGACCACCTAAAGGGGTGGGATAGGGAGGGTGGGAGGGAGACGCAAGAGGAAGGAGATATGGGGATATATGTATATGTATAGCTGATTCACTTTGTTATAAAGCAGAAACTAACACACCATTGTAAAGCAATTATGCTCCAATAAAGATGTTTTAAAAAAAGGGACATCCTCCACCCTTTAATGCTTTTAATATTTTTTGAAGCATGTCAGATGCACATTATTCAATTGCAGTTGACTGGTCTCATGGCCTAAAAATGGAACCTAAAGAATGTAAAGAAATGTTTGCTAATACAAAATTGTGAAGTAAACAGATGTTAGAATATACAGTTTAATAAATAATTCTAAATTGCATGCTGTTAAGCCATGCCATGTTTTCCCTCTAAAAAAGGCCGAAATAATTTTAGGCTCAGAACCCTTTCTCTACAGATATTCAAATGGAAGACATTTCATTTTTCCCAGTTTACATGTTTAGCACTCTATGCTAAATTGAAGCCTAGGGACAGAGAGCTGCTCACTGTACTCCAGCCCTGCCAGAGTGGTTTCCCAATGCCTACGTATGAAAATTTTCTGACTGTCTCCCACTGTTAGGCTTAAGACGTGGAACATGTAGAGGATGCTGAATTATATGTCTGGCTGGATTGTTTTCTGCATCACTGTTAGGATTCTTGGGCCCAACACTTTTAATATATATTCCCTCCCTCCCTTCCTCCCTCTCTCTCTCTTTCCTTCTTTCTTTCTCCTCTTAAAGCCTTCCCTATTTATTCAATTCCAACTCCAAGATTTCTGAACACAGGAGAAAGTAGATCTTACTTGATAGGGTACTTCAGCATCTCGTATTTAATCTATCACATAAGCACTGGATATTTGTAAAGCGAAATAACTCCTTCAAAAGCTCTCTGATATTTCAAGTTTAATCATGTCACGTACTATATGCAAGTCCAGGAAAAAGTCTAAAACACCTGATGGTACTATTTGCAAATTGATTGACTCAACCAGAGTTCATGTTCTCTGCAATTGTCTCAATATCATGACAGGAATGTATAGTAAGTCATAGGAATGCTACCTAATTTCTCTCTCATTCTCTTTTCATCTATAATCCACTTTGAATTACAAGCATCTATGTAAAACTTGTATAAATATATGCTGTATTTTTATCAGTGTCTCCTCTCTATACACTCTCAAATAATTACTACATACTCATATTTAAATTCTAACTATCTCTTCAGTTATTTATTTAATAAAAGGAATACTTCATTAGCACTTCCCAATTCAGCAGAAATTCAGCAAAGTATGAAGAAGAATATTATACGAGAAGGCTCCTATGCTATGCAATTGTTCACTTTGGTTCCAAGGAGTCTTCCTTGATAAGCTCAGAAACAGAGAGAAGTCTAACCATAACCGGAAGAACAATTTTTTTATCCTAGAGCACTGAAAATAGTTATCCTACACAGCTTACCACTTTAAGCATCAAAAATGCTTTAAAACCATTTTGAAAGTAATCTTTCTATAAGATAGATATGCATGTTCTTAACTAAAATATATTGGCATTTTTATTAATGACTCATTTTTCACTCTATCTATTATTTATGTGAAATTACCTTTGCAGAAGTTTCATAACCTTCTGCTTTTTTTCATATTTCAGTTTTGACTAAGTGAAATGTTACCGATTATGAAGCAGTAGACAAATCTAAATTAAAAACTTAATATCTCCCAAAGAATAAAGAGGAATGTTGGTGGTTGGTTAACACCAAGGTGTACCACAAAGGGATCATCTTCTATTTTCTGACACACAGACACACACACATACGCACACTTTCCCCAACACAATCCTCTTTTCCCCCCCAAATTTTAAATTTAGCTTAATAATTATTGGAACTGAGAGAAAGTTAAAAAAAATGCGGTAGACTAAAAGAAGAAAGGTAAGAAGAAAATACAGGTGACAGGAGACATTTTGGTAGAGAGGATGAAATAGGGAAGGAATTGAAGATTGAAGGCTGCAGATAAAAGAGGCTAGTCAGATTGGCCAGTAAGTGTTCAACAGCAACAGTCTGGAATTTATGGAAAGAAAAGCAGGTGGCACAATATAGTTGATCTAATTTTAAACACCATGATGGTAAAATGGAAGTGGTGGATATGTAATTATTTGCTGAGGACATGCATGTGTCTAATTGTATACTGGGAGCTGTGAGAAGAGTTCAGAAATACAAGACAGGACACCAGCTCTAGAGAGCTGACAAGACAATTAAAAGGTTAAAACAAGAAGAAAAAAGCAATTAAAACTGATCTGAATAATGTTCACTGTGGCAAGATCCTACATATATTACTACCAACAAAATCTTCCTTCCTTTGGAACATTCTAGCTCATAAGTTTTGAGCATTTTACTGACCTGAATGGCATAATAATTGAGATTTCTGTATATGATAAAAAGGAGTAATAATGAAATGCAATTAATTTGTGCTAAGAAAGTAGAGATTACCATTAAATTATATAATAACATTTTATATTCACAATATAAAAATTGTTATAACCTGTGTAGGGTAATTACACTAAGAACTGCATAGCAGCACCAAACACAATCATGTAATCTAAAGGACAACGATGGATATATAATTACAGAGTATTCACATGGTAATTAAGTAGATAGTAACTGGAGAATAAGTGAATGGCTATTTTCTGCAACAGAAATGGAGTAATTTTCAAGGCAGATCATTATTGCACTGCCTCTTTTTCTCTTTCTCTCCTTCTCTTTTCTTTTTAAGTTACCAGAAATACAAGGAGATACCTCTTCCTTTAATATTTTTTACAGTATCTTAATAGACCACATAAAAATATGTATATGTATGAGTATATATAAAAGTTTATGAATATTCATGGGGAGCTAGATGCCTATAAAATCTCTAGCTGCATTTAACTTCTTTCCTAAATATTTCTTTCTATTAAAAAGTAATTGCCAAGGCCATTTAGCTATTAACTCATACTTGCAACTTGGCTATTCACATTTAATAGTAAAGTGTGAAATTTATTAAAAGAGAAGAAAACCAAACCAAAATATACTACCTAAACAGGAGCTGAAGATACTCAGTAAGAATAATGAGTAACCTGGAGAGTATTTAATTGGTATACAGAGTGGTTATACAGGGGAGACTAAATTATGCAATCACATGTATTTACATCAATTGTCCTACTTCACTGAATTTTGACCTGGCCTTTAAAAAAAAGTGAAAAAAAAATAAAAATAAAAAATAAAAAATGCTATGTGAATTGGCTTTAAGATTCCTAATTTAAATAAGCATTTGATAATTTAGGACCACACACACACACACACACACACACACACACACCAATAAATTAAAAGTAGGATGGTATTACTTTCACAAAGACTAGGTAAACCCACAGCACATACCCCCAGGCATTCTATAATTGAGCTCCAATTTCAGTGCAATTCATACTCCACCTTCACTGTTATTTGTCTCAGGAGTAGTAGGTTCTATGAATTTTGCTAATGTTCTCCCTGCCGGGATGTTTATAGCTGCTTCCACATATGTGTATAAAAGGCAGAAGAATTTCCAGAAGAGCCAACATGGTGTTTTATAAACTTGTGATGAATAATTATACTAGGGTGACATAATAAAAAGAAAGAAAAAACAAAATCATTGGCCAGAATATGAGGGACTTGGAGGTTTAATTCAGCCCTTCCTCTGACTAACAATGTGACATCATCTGAATTACTTGACTAACTTCTCCAAGATGCCCTTTGGTCATCTTTGAACAGAGTCAGTATTACTAAACATGCCTGAGATTATGTCATGATTCCCTGCTCACCCATCCATCCTCAACAATACCCTTAATACCAAAAAGGCCAACGAGAGCCTGTTTTGAGTAAAATGATGGAAATGATGATTATGATGATAATAAATACTTGTTTCTAGCTGTCTTCTACATGCCAGGCACATGTGTTGGTTTTAGTCTCAGCATTACATGGTATTACCCTCATTTTATAGGTGATTACTCTGAGGCACAGAGAGGTTATGCAACTTGCCAATGACGACACAAGAAAAAGTGAGAAGACTGAAATTCAAACCCAAATAAGTCCAACTCTAGAGAATAAACTCTTATTTTTCTTATTCAATTACTCACACTCAAGAAAAAAAAATCCAGAAAGTAATTTGGAATACCTTTGGTGTTCTTTTTTCCTTATATGTGTCTAAAACTGAACAGGCCTCCATCTATATAGATATCTGAAGGTCTAACCACCGGTCAGAATGCTAATGGACCCTGCAGTAGCAAGAGCAACAGATCCAGAAGAGCTTACCTGATGCCACACAGACCAGCAAAATTAGAGCTCAGGAACTCAATCTGGACTCCTATATCTCATCCAAACATTCATTTTTCATGTGCCATTCTCAGCATTCCATCCCAACCCAAGTTGAACATTGGCCTCTCTAGCCACTAGTAATTGGCTAACAGCACTGGACTCTCTTACTTGAAGGGAACACCTAACCATACGTATGATATATTCAATATCAGGCAGTATCAGCTCTGAGTCACTCTGGACAAATAGGAAACCAAAATAACAGCCAAGAAATCTCAAAGTACGACATTCCTGAGTGTTACTATTTGCTGACACATAATTTAAGATGAAAACGTTTAGAAGTTTTTCTGGAAAAGTTTTCAGATTCTTAAAAATGTTAACAAAAGTGATGGCAGCCTTTCATCTCCGGAGTCAGTTTTTCATTTATCATGGTTTAGGAGGCAAAGAGATAAAGTAACTTGTATAATTTGCTTAGAATTTTATGATTGCTGTCTTTAAAGGATTATATTAAAAAATAAAAACAAATGTAAGAAATACTAGAATGTATTCTTTTTCACATTCCTCCAATGTTTGACACAGCCTAAGATATTTTAATAATTAAACTTATTGCATAGTCCTAAATATATCTTCTGTTTTCAGAACTGAGTTTAATAAAGTAGGCAAACACTGAATCCAGGTATGCCAATTAAATACTCACTAGGGAAAAATGTGCGCAAAACTCTGATTAGAGCTGATAAATTTTCATCAGAAAAGCATATTTAAGAAAATTAGCATTTTCTAATTTATTACTAAAAATAGAAATATATCCCAAATATTTTATAGAGAAAACTGCAAAAATTTAGAGTGAGATCTGTTCTGAGCAAACACTGCTATCTCGGAGTATCCAGGTAAAAGGAAAATGTAAGATTCAGAAAGCCAATTTAATAAAATTTTCATTTGAGTGAGACATATGGGGTGGAATTTTAAAAGTACCAGCATTTAAATTCTTAACATGCTGCTGTTTCAAAATGTATATTAACAATGATGGCATCAGTAATTTTAGCAATAGTCAAAATTAACTCATAAAACTATCATGGCAATGTTTTTTTCAAATATCAGAGAAATCTACATAACTTTTGTTTATAAAGGATGTTCTGGGTTGAGTATTCCTCTATTTTTAAAGCAATCCAGCTATAAAAGCTTTTAGCAAGTAAGTATAAAGTGGTAGAGAGTCATTTAAGACTTGAAAGCAAGTTCACTTGCAGATGACAGCTAAATATAATTATCAGATGAGGCTAACTTAAAACCATACAAATGAATAAGCATATGTGAATAAGCATATGTGAATAAGCATATGATGGCTTAAACGTAGAATAAGAATGAAGCACACACATATATGTAGTAACTCTCTCACGATAAACAAAGCATTTACCATGTTTAGGCCCTAATTTCTTTATCAGGACATTGAATGGTACTAAAGTTCAATTCATTTCAGCCTAATAAAATTTATTAACATCTACTATGTTAATAGTATCTATAGTGTTAATATTGCCCTTACCCTCAGGATGCCTATAATTTGATAGAACCTCAGGGCTAACACAACTGAAAAAAATTAAGATCAATAAAATATTTTAGTTAAGAACTATTTCTTTACGACAATTCAGAGCACAAATTAATAACTCATTTGTAGAAAACTAGAAAGAATTTCATGGAGAAATGAGAGGTGAACAATGCTTGGAATTGATCATGGAAAAGATCATCTCAGATGGGAGTGTCATTAAGAAAGTTATTGTCATCATGTTGTAGCCTAACGAGAGGGCAGGGAATGTCTTACCTCATATTGGGAGAAGACATGGCCATCATAGATAAACCCATGCAGTTCCTATATACATATTTTTTCTCCTTCTTTCTCTATCTCTTCTCCATTCCAACTTTTCATCCTTTCTTTCTTCCAAGCTACTCACTTCAAAACTAAATGTTAAAGTAATGATTTCTGATATACTTAGATGTAACTTCCTCCTACTTTTCCTTCAATATGTTACCTTGCAAAATACATAATATATATGTTTCTTTATAACCATATATCAATATCTATACAGATATATACAGAGGGGTTTTTACACTGGTGTGATAAGTGATTACTATTTAATGAGAGTTCCCTAAAATATTGAGAAAGTCATATTGAAAAGGTCACCTGACAGAGTAATATGTAGCAAATTATAAAAGATATATCCTGGTCAAATGTGCAAGTTTCCTTTAGGTTAGATGTGTAGGCATAAAACAGATTATTCATATATAAAAATCAGCTTTCTACTTTACTTTCATAGTAATTCAAAGGTTACAGAAAATCACTTTAATTTTATTATTAATTAGTAGCATTACACTTTAACATGATTAGAACTAGGCATTGAATTACTGCAATTAATCAATAAACAATTTAATCCAGTATACTTTTGATTTATAAAGATTATTGTTCTTTGAAAACATTCTTGTAAATTGTTTCAACCTTAAGGCGATGAGATTCACTCATTACTCTTTTATGTACCCAGCTTACAAAAAGATACTATAGCAATACACTTCTGATATAGTAACTAATGTGTTTTAGTTTCTATAGCCCCCTGACTCTTTTCTTCATTCAGACTGTATTAGGTTCTTAATTTACCCTGCTTTATTTTTCATCATCTCATTTCTCACCACCAGACATTTAATATGTTTGCATATTTTTTATAAATACTAAAGTGTACCATGAGAGCAGTTTTCTCTTTTATTCATGACTAACTCTCAAGCCTCAGTGGCTGTCACACATTAGATGCCCTATTTATATTAGTTGAATTAACGAATGAGCACTGCCCCTTGGAAAGCAGGGCACTTCAGAAGGCAGAGAACAAGAGTCATACTGTAGATTTTTTAGTTTTAAAATTCCAAAGGCAGTTACAAATTTATGTAAATATGAGATCCATCAAGGTTAGTTTTACTTACTCCTGAAATTAACTGAAGTTTGCCAGGATATGTATGTGTGTTTCAGTTGGGGAGAGGAAGGTGGGAGATGAAAGAGAAAATTCAGATGGGAAGCAAAGATAGATGCCATCCAGTCTCAGTAAAATGGCTCTTGGATATCTAGTGCCTACATAAAACAGACATTCAGCTGCTGGATCAATGAAACAACTACCAGATACTCCAGACCACCAGGTGAATGAAAGATGTGACCTACCACTTTCCCAGAAATGGGCATTCCATAGACGTAGACCAAACTTTTCAGCTTCCAATAGGTTTCATTTTGTAGTCATAGCCTAACCTATGTATGAAAGTAAACCTAGGAGACTAGTTCAAGATGGCAGAGTAGAAGGACATGTGTTCACTCCCTCTTGTGAGAGCACTGGAATCACAACTGACTGCTGAACAAATATCAACAGGAAAACACTGGAATTCACCAAAAAGGATACCCCACATCCAAAGAAAAGGAGAAGCCGCAATGAGACGGTAGGAAGGGCGCAATCACAATTAAATCAAATCCCATAACCACTGGGTGGGTGACTCACAAACTGGAGAACACTTATACCACAAAAGTTCACCCACTGGAGTGAAGGTTCTGAGTCCCACGTCAGGCTTCCCAACCTGGGGGTCCAGCAACGAGAGGAGGAATTCCCAGATAAACAGACTTTGAAGGCTAGAGGGATTTGATTGCAGGACTTTGACAGGAGTGGGGGAGGCAGAGACTCCATTCTTGGAGGGCACACACAAAGTAGTGTGCACATTAGGACCCAGGGGAAGAAGCAGTGACCCCATAGGAGACTGAACCAGACCTACCTGCTAGTGTTGGAGGGTCTCCTGCAGAGGCAGGGGGTGGCTGTGGATTACCATTGGGACAAGGACACTGACAGCAGAAATTCTGTGAAGTGCTCCTTGGCATGAGCCCACCTGGAGTCCACCATTGGCCCCACCAAGGAGCCAGGAAGGCTCCAGTGATGGGTTGCCTCAGGCCAAACAACCAACCCAGCCCCACGCATTAGCAGACAAGGAGATTAAAGTTTTACTGAGCTCTACCCACCAGAATAACACCCAGCTCTACCCACCACCAGTCCCTCCCATCAGGAAGCTTGGAGAAGCCTCTTAAATAGCCTCATCCACCAGAGGGCAGACAGCAGAAGCAAGAAGGACTACAATCCTGAAGCCTGTGGAACAAAAACCACATTCACAGAAAGAGAGAGAATATGAAAAGGCAGAGGGCTAGGTAACAGATGAAGGAATGAGAAAAAACCCCAGAAAAATGACTAAATGAAGTAGAGATAGGCAAACTTCCAGAAAAATAATTCAGAATAATGAGAGTGAAGATGATCCAAGACCATGGAAAAAGAATGGAGGCAAAGATCAGAAGATGCAAGAAATGTTTAACAAACACTTAGAAGAATTAAAGAACAAACAAACAGAGATGAACAATACAATAACTGAAATGAAAAATACACTAGAAGGAATCAATAGCAGAATAACTGAGGCAGAAGAACGAATAAGTGACCTGGAAGACAGAATGGTGGAATTCACTGCCGCAGAACCACTGGAATTCACCAAAAAGGATACCCCACATCCAAAGAAAAGGAGAAGCCGCAATGAGACGGTAGGAAGGGCGCAATCACAATTAAATCAAATCCCATAACCACTGGGTGGGTGACTCACAAACTGGAGAACACTTATACCACAAAAGTTCACCCACTGGAGTGAAGGTTCTGAGTCCCACGTCAGGCTTCCCAACCTGGGGGTCCAGCAACGAGAGGAGGAATTCCCAGATAAACAGACTTTGAAGGCTAGAGGGATTTGATTGCAGGACTTTGACAGGAGTGGGGGAGGCAGAGACTCCATTCTTGGAGGGCACACACAAAGTAGTGTGCACATTAGGACCCAGGGGAAGAAGCAGTGACCCCATAGGAGACTGAACCAGACCTACCTGCTAGTGTTGGAGGGTCTCCTGCAGAGGCAGGGGGTGGCTGTGGATTACCATTGGGACAAGGACACTGACAGCAGAAATTCTGTGAAGTGCTCCTTGGCATGAGCCCACCTGGAGTCCACCATTGGCCCCACCAAGGAGCCAGGAAGGCTCCAGTGATGGGTTGCCTCAGGCCAAACAACCAACCCAGCCCCACGCATTAGCAGACAAGGAGATTAAAGTTTTACTGAGCTCTACCCACCAGAATAACACCCAGCTCTACCCACCACCAGTCCCTCCCATCAGGAAGCTTGGAGAAGCCTCTTAAATAGCCTCATCCACCAGAGGGCAGACAGCAGAAGCAAGAAGGACTACAATCCTGAAGCCTGTGGAACAAAAACCACATTCACAGAAAGAGAGAGAATATGAAAAGGCAGAGGGCTAGGTAACAGATGAAGGAATGAGAAAAAACCCCAGAAAAATGACTAAATGAAGTAGAGATAGGCAAACTTCCAGAAAAATAATTCAGAATAATGAGAGTGAAGATGATCCAAGACCATGGAAAAAGAATGGAGGCAAAGATCAGAAGATGCAAGAAATGTTTAACAAAGACCTAGAAGAATTAAAGACCAAACAAACAGAGATGAACAATACAACAACTGAAATGAAAAATATACGAAAAGGAATCAGTAGCAGAATAACTGAGGCAGAAGAATGGATAAGTGACCTGGAAGACAGAATGGTGGAATTCACTGCTGCAGAACAGAATAAAGAAAAGAGAATGAAAAGAAATGAAGACAGACTAAGAGACCTCTGGGACAGCATTACACGCACCAACATTTGCATTATACAGGTCCCAGAAGGAGAAGAGAGAGAGAAAGGACCCGAGAAAAAAATTGAGCAGATAATAGTTGGAAACTTCCCTAACATGGGAAAGGAAAGAGATAACCAAATCCAGGAAGCACAGAGAATACCGGGCAGGATAAACCCAAGGAAGAACATGTTGAGACACATAGTAATCAAATTTGACAAAAATTTAAAAGAAACAAAAATTATTAAAAGCAACAAGGGAAAAACAACAAACAACATACTAGGGAACTTCCAGAAGGTTAACAGCTGATTTCTCAGCAGAAATTCTACAAGCCAGAAGGGAGTGGCACAATATATTTAAAGTGATGAAAGGGAAAAATCTACAACCAAGATTACTCTATCAGGCAAGAATCTCATTCAGATTTGGCGAAGAAATCAAAAGCTTTACAGACAAGCAAAAGCTAGGAGAATTCAGCACAACCAAACCAGCTCTACAACAAATGCTAAAGGAACTTCTCCAAGTTTGAAACACAAGAGCAAAAAAGGACCTACAAAACAAACACACAACACTTAAGAAAATGGTAATAGGAACACACATATCGATAATCACCTTAAATGTGAATGGTTTAAATGCTCCAGCCAAAAGACACAGGCTCACTGAATGGACACAAAAACAAGACCCATATAAATAGTGTCTACAAGAGACCCACTTCAGACCTAGGGACACATACAGACTGAAAGTGAGGGGATGGAAAAAGATATTCCATGCAAATGGAAATCAAAAGAGATCTGGAGTAGCAATACTCATATCAGATAAAATAGACTTTAAAATAAAGAATGTTACAAGAGACAAGGAAGGACACTACGTAATGATCAAGGGATGAATCCAAGAAGAAGCTATAACAATTATAAATATATATTCACCCAACATAGGAGCACTGCAATACATAAGGCAAATGCAAACAGCTATAAAAGAGGAAATCAACAGTAACACAATAATAGTGAGGGACTTTAACACCACACTGACACCAATGGACAGATCATCCAGACAGTATATTAAAAAGGAAATGCAAACTTTAAATGACACAATAGACCAGAAAGATTTAATTGATATTTATAGGACATTCCATGCAAAAACAGCAGATTACACTTTCTTCTCAAGTGCACACAGAACATTCTCCAGGACAGATCACATCTTGGGTCACAAATCAAGCCTCAGTAATATTAAGAAAACTGAAATCATATCAAGCATCTTTTCTGACCACAACACTATGAGATTAGAAATGAATTACAGGGAATAAAACGTAAAAAAACACAAACACATGGAGGCTAAACAATACGTTACCAAATAACCAAGAGATCACTGAAGAAATCAAAGAGGAAATCAAAATATACCTAGAG
>NC_041215.1:47583566-47584443 GCF_002837175.3 Physeter macrocephalus
AATTACAAAAAAACTCCAAAGTTAGTAGAAGGAAAGAAATCATAAAGATCAGAGCAGAAATAAATGAACTAGAAACAAAGAAAACAGTAGCAAAGATCAATAAAACTGAAAGCTGGTTCTTTGAGAAGATAAACAAAATTGATAAACCTTTAGCCAGACTCATCAAGAAAAACAGGGAGAAGACTCAAATCAATGAAATTGGAAATGAAAAAGGAGAAGTTACAACAGACACTGCAGAAATACAAAGCATCCTAAGAGACTATTGCAAGCAACTCTACACCAATAACATGGACAACCTGGAAGAAATGGACAAATTCTTAGAAAGGTATAACCAACCTTCCAAGACTGAACCAGGAAGAAATAGAAAATGTGAACAGGCCAATCACAAGTAATGAAATTGAAACTGTGATTAAAAATTTTCCAACAAACAGAAGCCCAGGACCAGATGGCTTCACAGGTGAAGTCTATCAAACAGTTATAGAAGAGCTAACACCCATCTTTCTCAAACTCTTCTAAAAAATTGCAGAGGAAGGAACACGCCTAAACTCATTCTATGAGGCCACCATCACCCTGATATCAAAACCAGACAAAGATACTACAAAAAAAGAAAATTACAGACCAATATCACTGATGAATATAGATGCAAAAATCCTCAAAATACTAGCAAACAGAATCCAATAACACATTAAAAGGATCATACACCATCGTCAAGTGGTATTTATCCCAGGGATGCAAGGATTCTTCAGCATACACAAATCAATCAATGTGATACACCATATTAACAAACTGAAGAATAAAAACCATATGATCATCTCAATAGATGCAGAAAAAGCTTTTGACAAAATTCAACACCATTTATGATAAAAACTCTTCCAGA
>NC_041215.1:47584453-47660256 GCF_002837175.3 Physeter macrocephalus
GAAAAAGAAATAAAAGGAATACAAATTGGAAAGAAGAATTAGAACTGTCACTGTTTTGCAGATGACCTGATACTATACATAGATAATCCTAAAGATGCCACCAGAAAACTACTAGAGCTAATCAATGAATTTGGTAATGTTGCAGGATACAAAATTAATGCACAGAAATCTCTTGCATTCCTATACACTAACAACGGAAAATCAGAAAGAGAAATTAAGGAAACAATCCCATTCACCACTACAACAGAAAGAATAAAATACCTAGGAATAAACCAACCTAAGGAGGTAAAAGAGCTGTACTCAGAAAACTATAAGACACTGATGAAGCAACTCAAAGGTGACACAAACAGATGGAGAGATATACCATGTTCTTGGATTGGAAGAATCAATATTGTGAAAATGACTATACTACCCAAAGCAATCTACAGATTCAATGCAATCCCTATCAAACTACCAATGGCATTTTTTACAGGACTAGAACAAAAAAAATCTTAAAATTTGTATGGAGATACAAAAGACCCGAAAGAGACAAAGCAATCTTGAGGGAAAGAAATGGAGCTGGAGGAATCAGAAACCCTGACTTCAGACTATACTACACAGCTACAGTAATCAAGACAATATGGTACTGGCACAAAAACAGAAATACAGATCAACGGAACAGGATAGAAAGCCCAGAGATAAACCCACGCACTTTGGTCAACTAATCTATGACAAAGGAGGCAAGGTATACAATGGAGAAGAGACAGCCTCTTCAATAAGTGGTGCTGGGAAAACTGGACAGCTACATGTAAAAGAATGAAATTAGAACACTCCCTAACACCATACACAAAAATAAACTCAAAATGGATTAAAGACCTAAATGTAAGGCCACACACTATCAAACTCTTAGAGGAAAACAGAGGCAGAACACTCTCTGACATAAATCACAGCAAGATCCTTTTTGACCCACCTCCTAGAGAAATGGAAAACCCACCTCCTACAGAAATGGAAATAAAAACAAAAATAAACAAATGGGACCTAATGAAACTTAAAAGGAGAATGTAAACAAGAGGAAAAGACAAGCCTCAGAATAGGAGAAAATATTTTCAAACAAATCAATGGACAAAGGATTAATCTCCCAAATATATAAACAGCTCATGCGTCTCAATATTAAAAAAACAAACAACCCAATCAAAAAATGGTCTGAAGACCTAAATAGACATCTCTTCAAGAAGACAGTCAGATGGCCAAGGGGCACATGAAAAGCTGCTCAACATCACTAATTATTAGAGAAATGCAAATCAAAGCTACAATGAGGTATCACCTCACACTAGTTAGAATGGGCATCATCAGAAAATCTACAAACAACCACTGCTGGAGAGGGTGTGGAGAAAAGGGAACCCTCTTGCACTGTTGGTGGGGATGTAAATTGAAACAGCCACTGTGGTGAACAGTATGGAGGTTCCTTAAAAAACTAAAAATAGAATTATCATATGACCCAGCAATACCCACTACTTGGTATATACCCAGAGAAAACATAATTCAAAAAGACTCATGCTTTCCAATGTTCATCGCAGCAGTATGTACAATAGCCAGGTCATGGAAGCAACCTAAATGCCCACTGATAGACGAATGGACAAAAAAGATGTGGTCCATATATACAGTGGAATATTACTCAGCCATAAAAAGAAACGAAATTGGGTCATTTATAGAGACATGGATGGACTTAGAGGCTGTTATACAGAGTGAAGTAAGTCAGAAAGAGAAAAACAAGTATCGTATATTAACACATATATGTGGAATCTAGAAAAATGGTACAGATGAACCGGTTTGCAAGGCAGAGATAGAGACCCAGATGTAGAGAACAAACGTACGGACACCAAGGGGGGAAAGTCGCGGGTGGGTGGGGGTGGTGGTGGGATGAATTGGGAGATTGGGATTGACATGTATACACTAATAAGTTTAAAATAGATAACTAATAAGAACCTGCTGTATAAAGAAAGTAAAATTCAAACAAATAAAACTTAAAAAAAAAATTAGAGAAAAAAATGTACACCTATTCAAGAGACTATTTTCTTTAATAATAGAAATTGATCTCTCTGATCTATTTCCTTTATGTAACTCTATATAGAATTTCATTCTAAATTCAAGGATCATTACAGAATTTATGTTTAAAAAAATCTCGGTCCATAAACATGAATGCTAAGACATTAATAAATTAATTTTGTATTATCCAAATTATATATTACCTGAATATATATTACCTAAAATATATATTAGAGTACACATTATATATTATAAATGATAGGTACTCAAAATATCTATTAAAATTAAAATATAAATATTTGCATTTAATTGTAAATCTTAAAAGAAACTTTAAAGATTACCTAACTTGAAATTCACAACTCTGAGAAGCAGATGGTTAAATTATTATAATTATTGTTTTTATAAATCATGTAACTGAGTTTCCCCTTTGATAATGAAAATAATTTGAAAATCCAAAGTTGTAGAATACTATTTGTTAGTCCACAATTGTCTACTTTGTATAATTTTAAATGATTCTGAAAGAATGTTTTAATTCCATATTATCACCTCTAAACCCCAATATTTCATCCTCAAATCTGGATTCCACCTTGACAGATTCCAGTGAGCTTAGAGTGTATAATCAATGAAGTTCCAGAAAGCCACTGAAATTATATGCAAACTGTTTTATGTATTTGTTTTGTTTGACAGGAGATTCTTAAAGGGATCAGGAGCCTATACTACCTTTCAAATTAAGGAGCATTGATATCTGGAGTAGAAAAATTCTAGCTTAATTCCAGTTATTCATGATCTAGAATGATTCATGAAAGTGATCTGAGTTTTCAAGTGGTCAGTTAAACACGGTGCCATTTATTATGTGGTCATATCCACACCAATTTGTTTCCAGCACTCTGTTGATTATATCATTCACTTGCAAGGAAAGCCTGCCCTCAGTACATTACAATATAGATTTTCTTCTGAGTTCTTAAAACTAATAAAGTACAAATTATTTTATCAAACTGAAAATTAGGTTATTATTACCACAGTTTTAGTCATGGATCTTCAAATGGTAATGCAGATCTAAAAATTCAAATTTAGCTACTTGAACTTTGGATTGATTTTCTAATACTATTCTGGAACAAGTAACTTACTATCTTTCAGAGTATCCTATACTCATGATGTATCTGAATCTTTAGTGTGATCCCCAATAAGTGGGCTTTTCTAATAATATTTCATTTTCATATAATTAATCATCTATATTGTGAGAAATTATTGGCTATCTCTGGGATCCCCTTTCTATTTTACTTTGCTCTTTATAGTGTTACTTCATTTGTTAGAAAACAATGGATCTTAGTATATATCCATTTATTAAAATCAAACTTTATGAAAATTATATTTTTGCATTCATGAGAATGAAACTGAATAAATAAAATTATGAATGTACTGTCTTGATTTAAGCAAAGTTATGCTCTTCTTTATTTAATGAGTTACATATTCATAGGATAAATTATAAACCTTCTCTCCTTTCTTTGGTTTATTGCATTCCGGGACTCAGAAGCTCTAAGCTTAAAATTTGGAGAATATTTTTTTTCTTACCATGAGAAACAGTGATGTTTGCCATACTGATATTTGCCATTTTTATCAATAATCAATGTAAGTACAAACTTTTTCTTGCAGAATATTAATTTCCAATTACCAAAAGAGGTTCTATGCTTTGATTGAAACAGAATAACAACACCAGTTTATAGTGATGAAATCTTTAATACTTAAACATGAAGGTTATCAAATTAACTATAAGATAGGAATCTTATTTAATTGTCTTATATTTAAAGTATTTAAAGATTCCTGACTCATGACATTTTTTCAAAACATGTCAGCTGACATTCCAAATCTGATATAAAGCATGATGTTTTAAAACTACTCTTAAATTTACATTTGATATAATTATTTTAAAAATGATGTTAGCAGATGCATTTAACTAGAAACAGTTTACCTGGTTTGAGGTAAGCCCCAAGTAAAAATTTTTTTTCAATCTGTGTGTCTGTCTGTGCATGATTTATGTACTATATGGTCTTCTCATACCCAACACTGTATGTAGATAATTATGAATCCATTCAATTTACTTAACACCAAGTATAACAGAATCACAATAATAGGTGGTTTCTATTCATGCAAAACTTTGTTTTTTTTTTTTTTTGAGGGCTCTCACTGGGCATGTTCAGTTTATTTCAATACAAATGCCTCTTTAAACAGTTACTAACCATTATTTGTGTAGCAGGTTATTTTCAACCTTCAGTTAGGCAGTTTTAAGGCTGTTTTTTGTAGTCCTTCATATTACTTTGTATATTCGCTCTTCCTTAAGTTGGAAAAAGAAGAGCAAATACCTGTTGGTAGGGCTAATGTGGCATGAAAATAGAAAAAGAAGTCATCTAAACTTGGCAAGGTAACAGGTGATGCACTGTTTCAAGAGTATTGTGAGATTAGAATTGTCTCAAAATCAAATGAAGCTGGCATAGAAGAAAGTTGCTGCTATAATGCCAGCAAAAGTAATTAAGCATTCTTAATTTTTTTTAGTTATACTTACCAAAATTATTAACTGTAATTACTAAAAGTTAATTACTGAAACATAATTACACTAAAGGTGTAAGTTACATGACATAGAAATAAAAGTTTATTCATAATTAACTTTATAAACATGTTGTTGGAATTTGAAATATAATTGTATAAAATAAGTATGCTTCTAAATAGTATGGCATAACACCCATTTCTGATCTCCAACTAATCATTTTTTGACTATATAACTCTTAAGTCACAGCTTTTAATCTGAAAAGACATATCATTTGGTTTTTTTATTTACCAAAAATTAAGTAGGCAAGTATCTTCAAAAAAGCTTTTATACCAATGTATCTCTAATGCCTAGAACAATAAATGAGACCCAGAAATGTTCAATATATATCGGTTGAATAAATTAATTTTAATAATCAGAATATGTACTTTGACATATGACATAAATCTTCTTAGATTTAGTTCAGTTTCCAATAAATTATTTTTTATATTACCACATTTTTCCTGAATATTGTCCCTCTTATTATTTTTACATTTCCTTTAAATGAAGGCACAACATTATAGTAAAAATCTGTTTTTAGTAATTCTAGTTTTACTAAGGGATCAAAATTGTCTTCAACAATATTTTTATAACTGACAATTTCTTCTAAAATATGTAGAGTTAAAAAAAATTAATGTTATTACATTATCTTACCCTCAGCTCACTATTCTCTGTCCTGCTCACGTGAGAAAATAAATGTATTTATTTTCCTTCACACATGTTAATTCAAACATAATTGTATTTTTTCACTATATTTTTCAAACTTAAAACACAGGCACAAAGTTTCTCATGGAGTGTAGCTCTTAATGAACTAGTAAGTAAAGGTGGCCCAGAACTTTGGCCCTGCCTTTTCAGTGGGATCTTGTCAGAGAACAGAAAAAAACTGAGCCTAGCAGGCTGGAAACAGAATCCTGCTACTTGGTTTACATTCACTCACATACTTAACATTATCTACTAAGACCAGGAAGTGATTTAACTCCCAAGATTTGTAAGATATGCAAAACACCATGGCCTGTTTTGTATTCTAGTGGGGTAGAGAGTCAAGAATATGAATGATGACATTAATACAGAGTGAAAGTGCCAAAGAGAAGTGCTGAACGTCCTACAGCAAAGGGAAGTTAAGAAGACAAAGTTGGGGAATTAGGCTTGGCAGATATTCAGGATACCATGTGTGAAGAAAAAGAGGTATGATCAATTAAAAGGGGCACATTTTGGACACAATGGACAGGTTTCCAAGGTTCAAGAAAAGGTACATAAGGGAATGTGTTGTAATAATCCAGGCAAGAGATGATGAAGGCCTGAATGAAGGCAATGCTTATCTTCTCACCAAGAGAAAAAGAATCGGGGGACAGGGCTCCAAAATACTTTAATACTCTAGGTGTGAATGTTCTAAGAATCTTGAATACTTCAACATCTAGGCAATTGCTACTCCTAATTTATAATTTCACTTTTAAGTCATGGTCCTTTCTTGGAGTTCAAAGGTCAGTTCTAATTGGCCTTCATAATAACTGAAAAGATTCTATTCTATTTTCCTGGTCATTATTAGTCTTTTGGTCTCTTCTGCTTAGGCCTGCCATAGTCTGAATCAAGTCAAGATTAAAATAATTATTAAAACCTCTCTTCAATGGAGTAGAAATTTGAAAAGACCAGGTTGAGCCACTGTGCCACCTGAGCTTTGAGTGTTCTCACAGTGAGTCTAAAAAGATGCAATAGAATGGGAAGGCTATTAAATGACAGGAAAATACACCAGAAGCCTTGTGGAGTCAGACCTGCAAGGATGTAAACTGTGGTTCCTATGTTGCAGATTAGGGAGAATGACTTCATCACATTTTTCGGCATTCATAAAGTTGGACTAATAATACTAACCTCATAGGGTTGTATGAGCATTTGTCATAATATCATATATTCATATATCAGATAAAATAATGTATAACAGCACATATCTCTGTGACCAACACATTATGTATGTTCAGTAAGTGTTATTTCTCTTGCCCAGCCCTCCCCTAAGAAAATCAAATAGAAAAAGAAAAACTAAATTTCAAAAGGCTTTCCCTACCTGGGCCTTTGCAAATGCTGTTCCACTCAATGCATTGTCTCTTTACCTGGTTAGCTTTTCTTTCTTCTGGTCTCAGCTTAGGTGATAATTCCTTCAAGAAATCTTTTCTGTTGGCTGAATTCTGTGTTCTTTCTTGGGAGCTGGTCTTTGTGTTTCATTAAACTGGTCATTAAAATTATTATGTGTTTCCTTTTCAGAATCATACATTAGACTGTAAGCCCTTTGAGGGCAGGACATACCTCTGATGCCACTGTTTCCTCCATGCCTAACATAGGGACAGGCTCATTGTAAACTCCAAAATATGTTCACTGACCAACTGACTAATGGAATAAAATTGCTCTGGAAGGAAAATGGTAAAAATAATCCCATTGTGTCTTCACATATGTTAGGTTCAAAACTATAGTTCATAACTTTTATAAGTTACTTGATAGACTATGGCTCTAATACCAGTTACAATAGATGACATGTTTGGATTAGTGTCAGATACTCCAAATTTTATAAACTTATAACTTAATCTTACTTAATGCCTGTACTTACTGGAATCAGTGGGAGCAAGCCATACAGGTATATTTCTAATAAACTGAGTTCAAATTGACATTATAATGGTTCCTCAAGCAGGTCACTAGAGGACTTTGAAAACATCAATGAGATGACAAACAGATTGCCATTTGATTTGAATACCCGGCTTTTAGACACAGATTGAATTGGTCCTCATTGGCTCTTTTGCCCTAATATCATTACTGTTTAATTAAAAATAACCTCCGATATTGTTGACCTCATACTGAACACCCAGATTTAAATGAAAAATGCCATACTTATAATTTTGTTGATGTATACTAGGAATCCTTGCTCCAGAACTGCATGAAATGGAGTTATATTTGTTTGCCTAAAAGAATACTTAATTTTACTTTTGCCATTATTTATCACTGTCTCTCCTCCCTGGGCACTGGTGTTAAAATTAATTTGCTTTTCAGACCTCAGATTTTATATTGCCATTAGTGTTGTGAAATGTTTTTACTCAACACAACTAAGAACTGATGTTTTACTTCCCACTAATGGACCTTTAATTAGGCACTGTAATGAACCATTCTGTCATTTCTTCATTTATAGAGAGAAGATTTTGTATATGCAAGATACAATTTTGACAGAACACCAGGTCCATTGAACCGTGCCGACTCGCATCTAACAGATCCTAAATTTATTATGCTTTTGTCAGCTGTTGGATTTATCATTTTAATGATACTGTCCACAGACTTATTTTGCTGCCAAAGAACAGTATCAACGTTTGTTGATATTTTGATCAACAACTCCTGGGGTCGAATTCTGACTGTACTGTTACTTCTCTGGGACCTTGAGCAAGTTATTTCACCTCTGCCTAAGGATTAATTGGTTAATTTTAATAAGTGCTTTGTTGTAAAAGGTGCTATGATTGCTAATAGTGATAATAAAATTATAATGCAGCCTTTTATAATGCATCAGGCTACCTCAGACTGATTCTATTAAGTTGCTAACTAAAATATAAGCCAACTGAATTTATTCTTTTTAAGAATACAAATCATTATAATGATGGCCACATAGTATTTTTTTTTTGACTTACTTAAAAAAAATCAAATATGGTGATGCTTCACCTTAAACAAACAAACAAAAAGGCTGGTGTACCATGATGATGGACCAATTGGGAACTAAGAAACAGCTCCACACAAAAATACCATATGATTGTACCCTAATTAAATGTAGCTTTTGTGCATTACACTGATTATTCTTTTATAAACTTGCCTCCAAACTGCTTTCATTTACTTATCTATGATTATGTATTTGTTCATTTGTTTATTTGACCAATGCCACTGTTGGGTGTGGTCTCAAAGAGGTCATTCCAGACAAATAGAAGGAATATACACAACTAATAACACTAGGTAAAAGTGAATAGAGCTAAAAAGAAATAAAGAAGCAGTGACTTGAAAATTTAGAAGACAGAGAGATTAATTCAAACTGAGGGTGGTTATGAACAACTTCAAAAAGGAAATGATTTTTGAGCTGGACAGAGACAGACAGGATTTGGCACTGAGAGATGAGGGTGAGGAGAAATATGAAGAAAGTGCATTTCAAAGGGAGAGAATAGCATGAGAAAGTCACAATGCCAAGGAAGTTGACCTTTGGAGAAGCATGATCAGTGTGGTTTTACTAGAATAAAGGAGAGAGTGAAAAAATAGTTTGGATAGTAAGTAGGGTCTGTGTTATGCAGCATCATGGTTGGCATTGCCCTGATTTGCTTGGACATCACTCAGTGTGGTGGGAAATGTGGAGCTGAAAAGAAAAAAAAAACCCTACAAGTCAGTAGATGGGAGTTGTGCTGGACTATTATGCTATGTTGAGAGGCGGGAGATGACAGGATGCAAGCAACATGTGAGGAGGATACACACATATAACTGGACTGTATTTGCCAGATAAACTCTGTTGGTCTGTGATGCATATCACTTAAGAGATAAATTGGGTGAACAATGTGAAAAGGGCATTGGATTAGGGTAGTGGCATCTATATATCTTGAAAAGAGGCTGCCCTAATATGGAGAGAGAATGGAGGAGAATATATATAGGAAAGGAAACACCAAATGTAAAATAGATAGCCAGTGGGAAGCAGCCACATAGCACAGGGAGATCAGCTCGGTGTTTTGGGACCACCTAGAGGGGTGGGATAGGGAGGGTGGGAGGGAGGCTCAAGAGGGAGGGGATATGGGGACATGTGTATGCATATGGTTGATTTGCTTTGTTATACAGCAGCAACTAACACAACAATGTAAAGCAATTATACTCAAATAAAGATTTTTTAAAAAAAACTGTATCTCTTTGCTGCAGAAGTGGTCTCCTGCTATAATATCAGAGAGAAAATATTTAATATTATTTTTGATTCTCAAATAAATCAGTATATATAGTTTGATTCTATGTTGTTCCATGTACTTTCTACAATGACCAGAGACCTAGGCTACTCTCTGTGAGGTCCTCAAAGATATCAAATAATCTGGGGACCACAATGTTAAGTAATTTTTAAGGGTGTGGACCCTGGGGTTGGATTGTATGAGCTTAAATCTTGGCTCTCCCAATTACTAACTGTGTGATCGATCTTCAGGAGGCTATTTATGCCTCCCTAGTAGCCTCCTCTGTAAAATGAGAATAAAAATAATAGCTACTTTATTCATAGGATTAAATGGATTAATAGAATTTATAAAAAAAAAAGAAGTAATTACAAGAGTGCCTAGATGTAGAAAGATCTCAGTAAATGTGACTGAGATCGAAAATCAGTTTTTTGGGGGAATAAAACAAAACTGTGGCTGCTGTTTTGAGAATAAATACAGAGGGTGCAGAGAGGAAGCATGGAGATAAATTAGTAATAATCCAGGTAAGAGATACTGGTAGCTTCCATAAGGGTAGTGAGAATAGAGGTGATGAGAAGCATTCAGATTCTGGGTATGTTTTAAAGGTAAATGTGAGAATAAAGGTGGGGTATAAAAGAAAGAGAGGCGTCAAAAGTGACTCCAATATTTTTGGACCTGAGCAATGAGTATTTCCCTTTACAAACACAGGGAAAACTATGGTAGACAAATTTTTGGATGAGAAAATCAGGTTAATTTAGAGCCAAGTCAAGCTGTCAAATAGACATTTAGGTATAAACACCTGGGATTCAGGCAACAGCTAGTTCAGCTAGAAATATAAATTTGGAATCATTCATATTTGGATGGTATTAAAAGCCATGCAATTAGTTGAAATCACCTAGGCAGTGGGTCTCAATCTTAGTCATATATATGAAATACCTGGAAAACTTTAAATATTATAGATGTCCTGTTTCACGCTAACAGGATCAAAGTCTTTGGAGATAACTTGGTAAACTGTATTTTATAAAAGCTGTTGAGCCCATTCTAATGTGCAGAGTCGTATGGAGATCAAGGGGTGGGTGTTTTAGAGGAGTGAGCTGTGAGAGCCATGGACTGGGTGCTTAGTGCTTGAGTCCTCCACAGGGGAGATAAGCCCCCTTGGTAAGTTGGAGGACGACTGGGACTAACAGGTTGTAGGAACCGCTGCTTTTGAGGAGAGCATGCGTATCGGCTTACCCCCAAGGCAGAGCAGAAAGGGCAGATTGAAACCTCCTGGCTAGCTTTCTTACCACCTCTGTGCATGCCCAGCCCAAGCTGAGCAAATGCTCCAGCCCTGCTTGCTGCATGTCACAGTGCAGCATTCAATCTGGGGCTGCCACAAGTGGGGAGCAAAACTCAACTATGGGACATGGAGGTGACAGGTCCCAGGGTGGAGCCCGGGTGGGGCAGCCATGGCCATCGTTGGCAATTACTCAAGCAGTGCATCAGAAGCCACCCAGAACTCTGACAGTGGCTGCTCTACCACGGCCCACACCCCACATAATACAGAGTCCATGTAGGCCTCACCTTCCCTGCAGTGTGATTCTACAACAGGGCAGTGGCAATAGACGCCATGGGGAGTGATTGGCTTTGAGGGACAAAGGGGACTTGGACTTGAAGCTGCATCTGAACAGACATCGCATGGGTCCCTAGTCATAAGAAGGAAGACAGAGGATGTGGTGTAGGGCGAAGTAATTTGAGGGATCTGGTGGTGGGAGCTTGTGGCAGTTTTCTTTAGACAGCTTCTTTTTTTATTAATGACATAGGAAGCAAGTTTCCTAAGCTGAGAATAAAGTTGGGGCACAGGTATTGGAGGTTTGGGGGGAGAGGAGAAGATGTGACACAGACATCTAGGAGGGTTAATGGATTAATGACATACAGTGGAAACCATAGTAAGTTCCCATATGAGATTAGTGATAAAACCTCAAGTTAGACCAGTCTATTTTTTTTTTTTTTCAGTTGCATTCAGCAGTGGGGTGCCAGTTCAGGACAGATGAAGAACTGGATTTAATCATGGCTATGGTTTTCTAGAAAAGTACAAGAGAGGGGAGAGGGAGCAAGATTGTTAAGGGTGTATACAAGGGAATGACTGCAATGATGGACCATGGAATCTAAGCTGGGAAAGGAAAAAACAGAATCTTTAAAATAAGAGATGGATGAGGAACAATGTAAAGAATTGTTAGATTTGGGGTGACGGGGTGGACTTGAAAAATAGGGCGTGGCTGAAATTGAGGTAATGGAGGGAGTGTAGATCTAGGTGATAAGATTACTTAATGTACAGCTCACAGCCTGCTGTCAGACTGTCTTGTGGGTGTTGCTTTCACTTACAGTACTGACATCTGTCTCCAGTGTGTTCAGGCTGGCAGTCGCAGTAAGGCTGGTTCCCAGCAGTAACACTGCAGGTCCCTCCATTTTGACAAAAGTCCTCACAGACTGTCTTGCCACAGTTTGGTCCAGTGAACCCTAGTGCACAGCTGCAGGTGGGTCTCCCTATTGGGAAAAAAAGGTAATGAAAAGGCAATTAGTTGGCAAAATTGTTTACTTATATGGAATCTTCACTAGGTAAGAATCAAGAAGTCAGTATTTGGGGCAAAGTCTGTCCACTACTTAATCTGTGACTTTACACAGTAACATGACCTCTCTGTGTCTCAGCTTCCCCATGTTTCAACGAAGCCTGGGTTAGAAGATCGCTCAGGTTCACATCAGGTAAAATAATCAGAGCTCATTTCATGAACAATTATACATGCATACATACATTTTATGCTTTAAAGTGTTTGTGTTATTCTTTGTATTTCTGTTTTCATGTCCATTTTGCTTTTCAATTATTTTTGTTCTATTCATGTGGTAATGCAGATTGTGTTGGCCATTAGAATATGAAATGGAGACAATCATATTTCCCAGTGTTCAATCAGCAGGTACCAATCACTGCTGTATCTACATAAAACATGAGCTTAGGCTTATTATAAATAAATATTTTAATAAGCTTAAAGTGGACATGTCATCTGTAATAAGATTTATGAATATTAGTTATTTTATTTGATATAAATACACATATTGCATTTAGTATATAAGCACTTACTGAATCCTATTTTATTTTATTTTATATTTTTATTCATGGTGAAGGACTGTCACTTGTAGTCTAAAGATGATTTAAGAAATTTAATGTTAATAGCACACAATAGCCAATCTGACAGATCATCCTTGGATATTTTATTTGTTCTGTGGGAACTAACATCACAATGAAAGGTGAACAATCCTTTAAGGTGTTTTGAACATAACACAGTTAACTGTTATATCAAGAATGAGTCTCTCTAACTGCCTGGACTGTCAAGAACTGAGTGGAAAATGGAGTCTAGAATTAGCTCTGCAGGAGAAGTGAAGGAAAACAAAGCAAAATGAATGGCTACCATTTGCAATGGGGGCAGAATAAAGTTTAGAGGTTGTACAAATATAAACTAATAACATGAAAGGGAATAAAAAAGAAATTCAGTTATTGATCTCAATTAACTAGGACTCAGAAAATGTCATTTAGTTGTCTAGTATCAGAGAATATCCAACCATCTCCTCTCTCACCACTGTAGACATGTAACATAATTAGAATGGTCAGAAAAATGCATTAAGTGTAAGGCTTAAAACTGGAAGTGTAAAAGTGATAAAAGTTTTTTTTCTGTTGCCATAGATTCTACATTCTACTTTGAAGGACAATTCTATACATATATATTTTTTGAAAAGCATTCTTAAGTGAATAAAACATCTCCAAATAAAATCCACCTGCATTTCCAAGAAAATGAAAAAATTGAGCTCCACAATTTATTTATTTAGTTTACTTTGAAAGTTCTCCACACACAAATGCTAGAAGCTATTGCTTCTCAAGGAAGAAAGTTATATACATTTTTACAGTGGGTACTATTGCTTTAAAACTTCTTTATACGTGTTTTTAGTTTGGTGGCAGATAAATGCCTATTAATAGGTTAAGAAACAAGGTAAAATTTACACACTTTAAAAGCTGTAATGTGGGCTTCCCTGGTGGCGCAGTGGTTGCGCGTCCGCCTGCCGATGCAGGGGAACCCGGTTCGCGCCCCGGTCTGGGAGGATCCCGCATGCCGCGGAGCGGCTGGGCCCGTGAGCCATGGCCGCTGGGCCTGCGCGTCCGGAGCCTGTGCTCCGCAACGGGAGAGGCCACAGCAGAGGGAGGCCCGCATACCACCAAAAAAAAAAAAAAAAAAAAAAAGCTGTAATGTGTATAAAATAACCTCATATTTTTTTATTGCCAGAAAACAGCTTTAAAACTTTTAGCCAAGTATTTTTCTTATAAAAGTAGTGAGTTTTCTAGCTGTTGCTTACATACAAATAGACACAAACGAGAATAATGGTAGAAGATGAAGAGGATAGATAATTGTTAGAACATAGTCACTAAGGAAAATGAAAGCCCTGAATAAAAGAAGTATTACATATACATCAACGAGAACCAGTGAACAACTTACAGAGAAATAGAACATACAATCAGGAACACAAATTAACAGGAGCTAAATGTGAAACAAACAGAGCCGAAAGTATAAGGGGAAATCAAAATGCATTAGAACAATCAGAAAAAGTGCCATACAACATATACATTGTAGATTTAAGTTTTTCTACCTTAATTTCTAGGTGTTTTTCTTTTTGTTTAAAAAACTAGGAGTGAAAAAAGTAAAATGATAGAAGTTTAAAAGAAATAAACCCAACCTGCTAAGGCACTTGAAAATTCCTCTGTTCCAGTTGCTCAGAGAAAGGACACCATGCTTTCATCTCATCTACAGCTGTTTTGAAACTAGGGCAGAGTAACCAGGTTGTCCCCCAGCTAGAATATGCCTCTCATCATTTAGATTCCAGCTGAATTACTTTCAGAAAGCTCCTCTTTCTCTTCCTTTGAAGAGATTTATTTTTGATAAGTATAAATCTTCATATTCAGGAGAATATTATCTAACTTGAAACAGTGTGGTGACACAGCAGATCTTTTGTTTGCTGATGGGAAATGAACCATCAGCTGCAGAATTCTATAGTGGGTTCCAGCTAATATTTTCAAGAATCTCTCTGGGTGCACCCTAACACGTTGCACTGGATTCATTTTATAAAGATTTTTTAGGTAGCTGAATTTGATTTTGACATTTGAAAAGGAAACAGCACTGTTACAATGACTAAGGTATGGATTTATAGCAGTGATGCATCCAGGGAGCTGGGGAGTTGACAGCCTTTAAAGGTAGCTCAATCAGAAAGAGCATCAATTGACCTGAGGAAGAAGGGGAAGGAGTTTGCTGGCTCTAATCAGTCTAGTTCCTATAGCATTCTTAGCTAAGACTTTAACAGTGTAGGTTGTCAGACTGCCTGGATTCATAGACTACCTGTGCCAATTACTGGTGTGGGACCATGGGCAAATATCAGCTCTCTGTTTATTTCCTCATGTGTAAAAATGGGGATAATAATAGTACCTACTTCATGGGGTTGTTGTGTAGAATCAAATAGAATAAATGAGAAACATTTCTAACTGTGCCAGGCACATAGAAAGCAATCAGTTACATTTTAGCTCTCAATATTATTGTTATTCCTACTGAGATTCACCACTTACAGGTATGACTTACTCTGTGACCCTGTCTACAAAGGCACTGTAACATTCTACAAAAATCATTCTGAAAATTTTCTTAAATTACACACTTTATCTCCATTATTTATTTAAGATACAATTAAATTTGAATTTGTTTATGTGGCAGTGCTGGGATAGAACAGGTATTCCCCACAAACTTCATCTCAAACTCCAACATTTTTAAACTTTGAAGGATGGGTCCTTCTGTCTTCTTTATCTTCTAAATATGCTAAATCCTACACATTAAAAGAAAGAACACACACACACAACACAAATGAAAACAAACCTAATATTTGCCACATCTATCTACTTGTATAACTTCAAATTTTGGTACATTCTCGAGCTTTTTTCGAAAGAAAGCTACACTTACTGCTTCCAATTCTACCAATATATGACAAAGTAAGATCCTCGATCATAAAGTCACATTCCAATCCTTCACTGGGTTTGTAGTTTTTATTTTTTAATATACAAAATAATGGGTCAATCTGTTGCTTCTCTTTGTTCCCTCTGAAGACAGGCCAGATCTCTCAACATGTAAGTACTGCTCCTACAAATCAACTCTGATTCCCGAGAAAGGATTAGGAATGGAGAAGTTAATGTTGGTGTTGTCTTTACTGTATATTTGTGTACTCTTGCCTACCTCTAATCTCTTAATCCCTAAATCTACTGATTTCTCCTCAATCATCATCCTCTTCAAATTTTCTCCATAATTTTACATTTATTAATATCTACACTTGAAAATTTTATCTCCACTTGGCTTCTAAGACACTAGCATTGTTGATGTCCCTATCCTTTTCTCTGACTGCTCTTTTATAATTGCCTTTATGTTCTCTTTCTATCTCTTTCTGGTGATATTATCCAATTTCATGGCTTCAGTAATGATCTCTCTACATGAATGTCTCGGTGTCGATTTTTTGACTCTGGGCTCATTCTCTTTATGAGAGAAAATTCCTCTCATAAACATTGTCCTCAGTAGCACACATGATTTCACTAGACCGAAGGCTCTCCCAGTGCCCTATTAAGTTCCACACTACACGTTAACAAAGTGCCTTGCTAGATGTATGCATATAATAAATGGAGGTTAATGTAGTTATATATTACTTCTGTTTATAGATAAATGGAAGCTTATCTCATATAAACTGTTGCAGAAAATTTTCATACAACATAAATTAATAATAAACTCTTGAAATTTAACGAGGTAACCAGTAATAGCCGATGTCAGACATGGTAAATACATAACTACAATCACTAACCATCTATAGTCAATGATAAATATTAGTAATATCCATTAGCACAACTGAAGATTATAATGCTCATAAGAAAAAATGGAAATGCCTTGGAATCTCATAGAGTTCTCTAAACTTCATTGTTCTTGCATGGCCCTTATATACCAAAAATCACGGTCTCAGTAAAAATGGTTGATTCTAAAATATTTCATAAGAATATTTAATAGTAATTAAATAAATTTGGTATAAAGTTAAATTACTTGTTTTTTTTTTAAATTTAAATCAGGAAGACCTGAGAAAGAAACCTGGTTAGACATTTATTAATTGTGTGGCTTTGGAAAACTTAGACATCCTCACTGGATCTTATTCTGCAAAATGGTTATAGCAATGCCTGCCATGTGCTGGTAAAACACTTGTCACAATGCCTGCCACATAGCAAGTACTCAATAATTGTAGGTTTATTAGTAATAGTAGCATTGGCATTATTATTACTCTTAGTATTGCTATTAAACAAATCCTCAATTTTGGTTGTTATTTAAACTTCACTGAGTACATTTGCCTTTGTTAAGAAACTCCATATGGAATCCTGATGCACATTTTTTCCATTTTCATTCTTTTGAACAAAACATGACTGTAAGTAATCTATATATATCAGTTCAAAACAGTATATTTTAATATACATAACAATGAAATCTTTTCTATTATATAAGTAATTATATGGATATCATAAAGATTTATCACTAGTCCCTGTTAAATGAGCATTGAATTTATGTGACGTGGTTACAATTTACATCTAGATAAATGAATCTTTAACTATATGCTATCTTTAGTTATATACTCACAGAAATTTCTCTGATATGGGCAGACAACACTGATGATTTTCAGTGATAATAGACAATGTCTTAGAGAACTGACTTTGACACAATCTATGTTCTCAGATGTTAGTTTTCTTACTTAATCATGCTAGCTTACATCTAAAAAATGCCACATAGAGTGTTTCAAATTAAATAAAATAATATAATTAAGGAAGTTATTAGAATCCTTGGCATTTGAATTGAGAATTCAATTATAGTAGTCACTATAATATGACAATAATTATGTTTGTAAAATTTTCAAAATGTTATAATTATTGAATTACTGCATAGTTGCTAATAATTTTAGAGTAAAATTTGCTGAGTAGCTTTTAGTCAAGTAATATATCAATCAATATGTTTCTCAAAAGCATATATTTTCATTTGAATATTATTAAGGTGTATGTTGCTGGCATTTTTCAATAACTTGATTTAAAACTGTGTCTTTATTTATTTATTTATTTTGTGGTATGCGGGCCTCCCTCTGCTGTGGCCTCTCCCGTTGCGGAGCACAGGCTCCGGATGCGCAGGCTCAGCGGCCATGGCTCACGGGCCCAGCCGCTCCGCGGCATGCGGGATCCTCCCAGACCGGGGCGCGAACCCGGTTCCCCTGCATCGGCAGGTGGACGCGCAACAACTGCGCCACCAGGGAAGCCCTAAAAACTGTGTGTCTTTAAAAGCTAGATTTATTTAATAAACAGTTTTTAAGCTGATTATAAAAATGCTACTCATCAGTTTGATTTAATTGACATTGTATGATTTTAGTAGGCAAAATAACCTCTCTGCTCAATAATGCACAAATAAATTATAACTCTTTTTTCTATCTAAACACAACACCTGAAGATGTATGGTTTACTCAGTATTTTGTAGTAACTTTTAAGGGAAAAGAATCGAAAAAGAATATATATATAACTGAATCACTTTGTTGTACACCTGAAACTAACATAACATTGTAAATTAACTATACTTCAATAAAAAATAAAATTAAAAAAATAAATTTAAGAAAAAAATGTGGTTGATTGTGATGAAAGAATGCTAGTAAAAGTAATTACATGTGAATTTCTTAGGAGACCATGACTATACTTATTATTCTGAGTGGTAGGTATCTGCTAGTGAACATTATTGATTGGTTCTCTTTTTAAGCAATTTATTTGAATTCATACTCATTTTTCTATGTGAGCCATGCTGCTTACCTTGTTTAACTTGGTCTTGTGCTTGTAAATTTTTGTCCCTGGTTATAACATTTTATACCTAACTAGTTTTCTATACATTCAGTCATTGTTTAGTTCAAATAGTCTGACACACACATTGAGTCTAAGTAATAAAAGCATTTAATTGACATTTAAACTGCAGGGCATATATTTACACATTTACATTTAATGTTCTTCTCTGAAAATGCTATATAAAAGTTACATACATCTTTAGTCAAAACGTCTTTACTATTTGGACAAAAGCTACATTCTTGTTCCTTCCTACAGAATAAAATAATAAGCCAAGAGACAAATCATCATAGCATCATTCAGTTACTTACTGGATTGCAATCAGAAAGCCTGTCTCCTGACCTCTAACCCCCAAGACTACTCTCCTTGGTGAAATCTGTCTTCACTTCTGACTTAGATTCAAGTAATAAAAGTTTTGAATGCTTTAAAAAAATTGCTAGTCTTTTTGATAAAGAGATTTGACATTCTACTTTTCCACTTAATATAATGTTTTCCTGGACTAAAAGTGAGTGCCCGTTTATACATAATTTTAGCAAGTTGACTATAGCTGTTGGGTAGTCTTAAGTATTACAAAGATTACAGAGAACTATTCAGCAAAGCCTGACAAAGAAAATAAAGAAGCGTGGGCTTTATCCAGCTCCCCCCCAGGTACTACTTAATATATTCTGACACGTTTCAAATTATAGGTCACAATCTATTTATGCTTATGGAACGTTCACTTTTAGCCAACATTGTGGAAATGAGACTGAAACATTTTTGTCTTTTCTGTGAATACAAGTAAGCCAACTCAAGCCTTCTGACATTAGCCTAGAGAGCTATAAGACTAAATAGTTCAGTACTGCTCTCACCATATGGTCCAAATGAATCAGTAACTATGACTCATGAAGCCAGCAGCACGATTAGAGGGAATCTTACTTTCTTTCTCTCATAGGTTTGTTATGAAGATTCAAGGGCCAAGAACAGTGCCTGGCACTTAGTAAGCAGTCCAATATATATTAATTACCATGATCCTGACAATGATAATAAGTAGTGTTATTTTAATTTCTGATTCTAAAAATAAAGCATGGTGGAACATTTAGAAAATACAGAAGTATAATGAAGGACCTATTACATATGCAATTTTTCCATATTGGGCTCATAGTATACAAGCAGGTTTTTCTTGTGCTTTTTAACTTTAAAATAAAATGTGAATATTTTTCTCTATTATTATATAGTTTACAATTATAGTTTTATTGTATAACATTCATCTTTTAGATATGCTATATTTTATATATTAACTGCTTGAATTTAGGTTTTTATCTCCAATTCTATATTATGAACAATAGTACATTGAACATTTTCACTTCTAAATATTTTACTTTTTAATATTATGTAACCTTTGGAATATATTTCTAAAAGTGACATTATTTAGTTAAAGGACATTGAAACTCTTTTGTTTGTTTTGTTTTTTGTTTAATTTTTGAATTTAATTTATTTTTTTATACAGCAGGTTCTTATTAGTTATCCATTTCATACATATTAGTGTATACATGTCAATCCCAATCTCCCAATTCATCCTACCACCACAACCCCCCTGCCGCTTTCCCTGCTTTGGGGTCCATACGTTTGTTCTCTACATGTGTGTCTATTTCTGCCCTGCAACTCTTGCTGAGTAATTCAAAATTGCTTGCTGCAAGGCTTGTACCATGAACATTTTCTTCTGGTACTGATTTAACAATGCTGGTTTCACCTATGTCTGACTGGGATCCTCCTCCCTCTTTTCCCTCTTTTCTCTGCTTTTATATATGTTTGTGTTCATATATGTGCATGTTCTGCCACTTGCTCCTTATGTTTTTTTGTTTTTTTTCCATTGATTTGTCATAGGTACATATTCCTATGTCGCTTATTTGTTAAACTATATGCACTATTTTATGTTTTCAATTTTATATTTTCAACTTATTCTCTTGGATTCTTAAAAAGCAAATAGGACCAAATACCCAGCTTTTACCACTTTCTAAATATAATCAATATCTATGTTAAGGGAGCTAAGACATCAAGCTTAATTTAAATTAAAAACAGCCCTCATTTAAATATAAAGTGAAAGAAAAACAAAGAGGGACTGTTTAAATGTATGTTCACCCTTTATCAAGATATTAATTAGGTGACTGTGTACTTTACAGCCCAGATACATATGTGACTTGAGAGACATCAGTATATATGTTTCATCATCTGTTTCATGCTGTTTCAAAGTTGCCCCAAATTTCCTAGCTTAACTTGCCTTTGAGCAAACATTTTTAGGGCAGTCATATTTGATCATAACTGATGGCAGTCACATATGCTACCATCATATTTGGGGCAGTGGCCTGGACAGAAAGATCTTAATAAATGAGATAGAAAATTATCTCCATCTACTTGGCTATTATAAGGGCCCTTTCCATTGCAGTGAGAAGATTTTGATTTTGTTCTTTCCTCAAGGGAGCCCTCTTTCCTCTGGCTTCATTTCTGGGAATAAAATCTTTCACTGACAAAATACACAGATGTGGTGACAGAGGGCAACACAAGAGAGTTTCTGCTGTCTTCTTGTTGAATTCATTTAAATAATTCAATACAAATGAATTGCTTACTATAAAAAATTGCACCATCATCTCTTCACCTAGCCAGTTTTACATATATTCAAACTTCCCAAATTAGAATTGCCTTCCTTTATGCATAATTCCAAACCTTGAGTGGGAGTATTTGAGAATATTTTCCCAAATTTACAAAATTTCTTGCTCCATTCCTCTAAATCAATTGTGTAGAAAACCCTGATTCATTTTGATAGAAACATTAAAAGTCTAAATAACAGACCTATAAGAGTATGGAAAATACCACACAGAATGAACATATCTTAGAGAATAAATATTCATAAAAGTGAAGATTAATTGTACATATAATTACATAAATATCCATTATATCTGTGATGAAAAAATAATTCCATAAATTATACTCTATTTTCTATATAAAATGACTGAATAATTCAATGCTTTATTCTATTTTCCATTGCTTTGCCAATGCAAACTTTATCTTAAATGTATCCTCCTATGAGCAGGTCACAGAAATTAGCTACATGGATCCTTGTTGATATAATCAATGTCAAGCTATTTCATTTTGTAGTACCTTCTTATATGGAGACAGCTCATATATCTAGTTTTCAGTTTTCTTTATTACAAAAAACCTTAAGGAATCAGGCAAAATTCATTCCTACATGTAAAATTTTAATTATGCTTCTCAGATGTGTTCCTTTAATTAACTGGTAACATCTCCTTTGTTCAATTATTATAGTTCTATACAACTGTCACAAACTTATAAAGTTTAATTAAGGCTGCCCCAAACCCTAGTTATATAGTGTCCACAGAGGAGTTTGCCAAAGCTTAACTGTAAGTAAACCGACAATGAATAAATCTATGAGTTACCCACTGGGATTTGTTTCACAAATTAACATTTGTGTGGAGATAATGAGGTTCTACAGTGTATAATACCAAACAATGTTTTATAAAACCACATTTTTAAAAGTGAAAAATGCTTTGTAATTGACTTAATTAGCTATTATATTATTATTAATTATTAGATGCTATAAGACAATAAACTACATGGCTATATGTCAAGTTGAATTCATATGAGAACTCATTTATATTGCTAATTTGAAATATAATTTTTTCTGAACATATTATCTATGTAAATCAAGATCTAATACTCTGGGTGCATAGATAAACTTGATATATTATGGATTTTAAGAATGCAGCAAGGTCTGGACAAATGATTTGAATGAAACATCAAAAGTTGTGCTGTATTTATATATATTTCAGGATCCATTAACAGGATAGCAAATTCAATGTTTCACAGAGATTTATCCCTGTGCATTGATTGCAGGTTGAATAGGTAGCCATAGTTTGGAGTGCCAAACTCTTTATCTAGCTGGCTTAAATATTTCCAAAGATAAATATAAGAAAATCATCTGGTCACAATCCAAAGTTTTTTTTATCTTAATGAAAAAATTAACAAATAATAAAACTCTAGACAACTCATTTGCATAAGAGAAGCTTCTTCCCTAAAGCTAAGTGGTATGTGTGTTGCTAAAATATAATTACAGGTCACACCCTTTTACCGTACATTCAATGGATTCCCATTTGCATATTCAATGAAGGTCTCAGTACTACAGTTTTTCCCATAGCAACAGAATATACTTTATGGACTAGCTCCCCCTCAGGCAGAATGAATATATGTAGTAAGACTCCTAGTGTCTTTTTTAGTTCAATCAACCTGCTGAATATTTTTTCAGAATTCTATTGAGTAGTTACAATTATCTTAAATATCAATTAATCATAAGTCCAAAATATTTATAGGTATAAAACTATCAAACTATCAAAGAAATAGTATTGCTTTTACTCTTAGAATGCAAATCAGAAAACAGCTTGCTTCTCCTGAACTCCATTGAAAATGCTTCTTCATGTGGCTCTTTCAGTTAGCATTATGCTAAATACTTCAAAGAATAGCTTAAGCAATAGAAGCAGTGAGAAATCCCAGTAAGAAAGAAATTAACCATATAGGGGATGTGACGATCATATGGATTGCTTTTCCATCTGACTACCTAAATCTGCAGTTATCGTAGGAGAATTAAATGTACATAGATTTCACTCTAATAGTTGCATAATCTTCTTTGCACTAATACTGGAATTTGTAAATTATATTTTTATTATGTATTATGGTTAATTTTTTTCCAGTGGGAACATATTTTAAATTTAATAGAAGTCAGTAGGAAAATATGTTTTAATATTCACTTATGTGCTGTAGAAAACACTTTTTGCAAGCATAGATATAGCATAAATTAGTAAGAATCTCAAGTATATCCTAATATATAGTAAACTGATGTTTTCAAAGCAATATGTTTTGAATATACTACATTGCAATGCCAGCAGAGTAGTTATGATTTTAGATGGAAATTATGATGCTCTAAGATGTACTGATATAGTATGTATATATTTAAAATAAATCTAATTTTTAATAACATGAGTTTTAGCATTAGGCAAACTTCAATTTAAAAAAAAAACAGATTTTGGAGTCAAATAGATACGGCTTGTAAAACTGATTTTGCCTTATCATTTTAAGCCAGAGTCAGAATATCTGTAAGCACTGAGCCCTGTCAATGGTACACACTTAACACAAGATAATGATCATTATTATTGTTAATTTTTGTGACTTGGACTTTGATTGATATACTCAATTTAGAAAAAATGCCACTGATTACGTTGAATTAATTATTAGATTTAATTTTTGTTAATGTATTTGTTAAGACACCATGAATTATATTCATAGCATTAAGTATTTTCTGTAGATTTTTCACATATAAGGAAAATTACAGATGATTTGAATATACAATGCCACTCAATTATTTACCTAGAGCTGATGGCACACAAGTTCCTCCATTTTGACAGTAGTTGCTACAGTGGTTGATTTCACATCTCTCTCCTGAATAACTAGGCCAACAGTGACACCTCAAATCACCTTTCTCATTTAAAATGCATCTTCCTCCATTTTCACAAGTCAGTTTGCATGAATCATCTGGTTATAAGAAGAAATGTACAAATTAGCATGCCATTCAGTAGGTGGTAGAACAAGAAAAATTCAAATGAAGAAAAATTAAATACTAAGATTCACTTTTTTCCATAAAATTCCAAAAATAAATACCCTTAATATAAAAGTAGAAGAAACAAAATAGTATCTGAAAATAGAGAAATAGATTTCAACCATTGTTGAATGGTGAACACAAGTATTGAATTAACTTTTATTCTTTTTTAGGCTTAAAGCATTGTTTACCATTTCTTATATTTGTTAAAACATTAAACAATGAAACCAACTGAAACTTTCTAAAAATAAAATATTTTCCAACCAATATGGGTTTTTTCATGATATGGGCAAACATGGCCTAGTTTTTAGAAGTGTTTGATATTAAACCAAACCGAATTATGTAAGATAAACATATATACAGTCCCCTACATAAGAACCTTCAAGTTGCGAACTTTCAAAGATGCCAACGTGTGTTTGCATGTACAATCACGTAAGTTAGTTCACGTGTCTGGTGTACTTTGTCATGTGCCTGTATCTTCTACAAGTGGTTGTGCTTTTGTGTACTTTACTGTACAGTATTGTATAGAGTACAGTAGTACAGTATCTTTATTTCAAGCCCCGGATGTCCGGAAACAAGCGTAAAAGCAGCGGTGATGTAGCTGGTACTGAACGTCAGGCATGAGTGAAATTGCAGTTTGCCCTCCGTCTCCTATTGCTGAGGATCCTTCAGCTCTACCATCTCCCACCTCCTCCCCCTCCTCCAGTCAGTAACTCTTCTTGCCTGTTCACTCGATGCCAGCTCCTGTATGCCAGCTGTTATACTGTACTACTATACTTTTCAAGGTACTGTACTGTAAGACTAAAAATGTTTTCTCTATTTTTTTGTATTTGTTTTTTATGTATTACTTGTGTGAAAATTATTATAAACCTATTACAGTACAGTACTACATAGCCAAATGTGTTAGTTGGGTACCTAGGCTAACTTTGTTTTACTTACAAACAAATTGGACTTATGAACATGCTCCCTGAATGGAACTCATTCGTATGTAGGGAGTATATATATAGTATGTATAGTGCATATATATAGTATAGTGTGCATATACAAAAACATATATACATATAATTTTTAGTATAGGGAAACATTTAAATGAAAAGATACTCTTTGATGTACATCCTTATCAACTATATATTAACACACAAAACTAAAAATTACTTAGATTTGATACAAGATGGTGATAAAACAGTGTCAGCAACAATTTTTTTCCATATATAAAATAATTAGGCACAATCTGCCTATATAATACATTTTGGCTGACAGAAAGAAAGATGGTCATTCCTTGGGGTCACAAAATCATTTTTAAAAATATGATGAGTCTGATTTATGATAAAGATTGGTTTGGAATCATTTTCCACATTATTTTTCTGTATGTGTAGACATAGCCTTGCTCCATTAGAAATATTGCTCTACATAGAGCAGCACATAATGTCCAATAGAACAAAGACAATTGACAATATTTTAAGAAACATTCTATTCAAAAAATACCTTTTTCTAAAGTCATGCTTACTTTATATGAAATAAGATAAAATCAAAACAGCCTATATTCTTCACTCAAGATGCATTGGCACAGACATAACAGAAGCTTGAATACTTATCACTGCAATAATCACAAAAACATCTTAAAGAGCCTCAGTGACTTCACATGACACCATAATTCAAGTATCATAACCACTGTCATAAACAGAGACTATCTATCAGCAGTGCCAGACAAATTTCGAGATTTTCGGCATTGCAAAGCAGTTTCCAATACTTTGTCATGGGAGGCTTCAGGTTGGCATTACTAAAGTCTGCATTTGTAATATGAAGGACTCTCTCATGAGGCACTATATACACAGAGTATAAAGAAAATGACAGTTGATGTAGTGAGACCTGTTTTTAAGTCCTAGTTCTGCCCCTTACTAGGCATACAAATTAACCTATCTGAGCCTTAGTTATTTCTACTTTAAGATAGCCTTAAGGACAAATGTGCAACTTAACTCATAGGTTTGTTGTGAATATTAAATTAAATAAGAAACTGGAAAGTAAAAGTTAAAATTATAAAACTTTGTAAATTTTTAAGTATATAAGTATATACCATACACATACACACAAATGAGAATTTGAGTTCTAGCCATACTAGAATAGTACGAGGATGAAGACCTGCGATCTGGGTCTACAAGGTGTATTGTTAAATTTCAACAGGAAATTGAGGAACTTACTAGGTAAATTACCCAGTACCATTCTTATTCAGCATTATGTATTGAGTGCCCATAAGGTACACTGAGAACACAGCTCACATGGAGTGGCATCTATGAATACCAGAAGGTGAGCATTGTTGAACCTGAATGAAAGTTATTGCGACTGGACCTGGATTACAGAGTGTGAAGGCAGGAACTGAAAGAGAGAAGTGAATTTAAAGAGATAAGCAGAGTGTCATAGGAGATCCTTGGATGTTGGACTTTGCCCCCATAGCAATGTTAGGTCTTTGAAAAGTCTAAAAAGTCCAAGAATGACTGTACTGGTAGGGGTTAAACTGAAAGCAGGGTGACTGTTAGGACTCTGTTTAAATTGTCCAGGCTAGATAAGATGATGGCCTAAAACAGAGTAATCTGGGATAGATAATGTAGACATATTCTAAAGGTAACTAGAAGATAAAAATCATATCAGAGGGAAAGGAAAAACCAAGGATAATTCTTCAGTTTCTAACACGAGGCCAATAGGACCTGAAGTGTTGTTTTATCTTTGAACATATTAAATTGGAGATACCTATATAAATGCAAGTGGGACTCTCTAGCAAAGAGTTGAATATAGAGGTCATGTTCTCAAGAAAGATCTCGAGTGAAACATGCTTGCTCAATTTAAAATTTACCAAAACATTTCTAACTCATTCAGCATGAAATATCCTGACTGGAGTTGTGAATGTGAACAATGAAGATAAATATTTAAGGTATAATGATCACAGTTAGGATTGTTACGGGAGGGCTCATTTTCACCTGTAGATGGTCTGTGTAAAAATACAAAGATATTCAAAATCTCTACATGTTAGGACAGGTGCATTTCTATAATGTGCCTCATTAGGCACCAGAAATTTAAAAAATATAACACTGCCTGATGAAAAGGAAGTAGAGTTACATTCTTTCAAAACCTAACTGTAATAGTTCTATAATGAAAAAGGAAGCTGCTTTTGTCAATAACTAAATCACCACCAGAAGCCAAGCTCCAGCAATTATAATCAACTATAGGGAAGAGCAGGTGAATAGTTCTCCAAGAATGCGTAACATTTGAAATCAAATTTCTTACATGAAGATTAAAAATACTCAGTGTGCTCATCATTTAACAATAGCAGCTAGAGAAAGGCAAGTAATTATAAAGAGCTGAAAAAGTTGGCTATATCAAATGTTAATGTCAGGAAAAAATTAATTGGCTTTTATCTTCACCAATCAATAATTCTAAAATCCACTTACTTATATTCCTAACTGAAGTGGTCCAAGCCATCCATTACCAAGGCTCATATATAGAGGCCAGTGTGAATACCTTTTAACACTCAGATTATTTAAAATATAAGATTTTCTTTTAAATTATAAAATAAACATTGAGGAGGTTTCTGTAACCCTGCCTTTCAAGCAGGATTGAAATAGTAAAACTAAAATTTCTAAAAAAGTTTTAGATCTTTGTATATTTAGACAAAATGCTTCCACATTTAAAACATAAAACTATACAATTTGGTAATAGCTTCATTTTCTTGCTTACTTCATGAAAGACTTATTTTAGAGTGCTGTGTGTCTACTTTTTGCAAGGCATTGTGCTAGGCACTTTCTGTATGTTATTTCTAGTATTTCCAATGACTCTGGACATGGGTACTTTGGGTGACTTGGAGACACTGGAGTTTATTATGTGATGATTAAGAGTGTGGAATGCCTAGGTCCACCTTAGAGTACCACCATTATTAAGTATTGTTAGTCAATTGAGCCTCTCCATACTTCAATTTTTTATCTGTAAAAATAGGGGCAATGACAGTATAATATCATTGGAGTTTTGTAAGGAGTATATGAAATTATATATATATAACATACTTAAGATATGCCTTGCTCATAAGCCTTCAAGGTATTTATTATTATTACTAGCAGTAGTAGTAGTATTTATTGTTAATCCAATTTTACACAGAAGGAACTGAGACTGAGGGAGTACAGGGCCAAACATATTAGTTAAGTGATAGATCTTGGCTTAATCCAAAGCACCACCTCAGCTTTACTCCAGACCATGTTCTTCCAGTATATTTGTTGATTCTGTATTATTGAATAAATTATTTGCATTAAGCAAAGAGGAAAAAGGGAGGTTATGTAGAAGAGACAGCCTTATTTACTTATAAAAGAAAAACAAGAAAAGCTGTCTGCAACTTGACCGTAAGAAAAAAAAAACACTTATAATATCTGAACCAGTGTAAAAGTCACACTGGTAGCATAAGCTGTGTACTTCTGTGCAGAATACTCATCTCTTTCCCAGGGGTCTCTCCCACCCAAACAATAGTGTAAGTAGACATGGCATGTAGGAGGCATCTGTGAGAGCACTGCTTATGGGTATATGTGGAACTAGTGAAAATGAGGCACATCTTCCACAAGGAAGGAGTCATTGACGTTTGTAAGAATCTGTTTCTGAGATGTTAAGTATAGAATTTGTGACTGTGTCAGAGCAGTGAGTGAAAAATGTACCTGATAATGTTTGAAAATGTTCATTTAATTCTCTTATTCTACCATCACAATTGAGATCATGGCAACTCTAGCTGGGAGAATTGGTAAAGGGAGGGTGCATCCTAGTACCAGTGACAGCATCCCTTTTCAATTACTGGCACTAAAGTACCCATCCAAAATACCAATCATGATTCATATTTAGCTCTTCATTAAGAATGTTCCAACTGCCACCCACAACAGCACTTTGCACATCCTACACCCTAACTGGAATAAATGACTCATTATTTTCTTTACAGTCCATGCTTTCATGACTTTTCAGACAGTTTCCTCTGTCTCAGTGTCCTCCTCCTTCATCCTACTTAATCTAAATATAATCTATCCTTGCAGATCTTGTTCTAATGTCATGTTCTATAGGAAATTCTAATCAATTCTCTAACTGGATAATCATCTAATTCCTCATAATAGTATAAAGTCTGTCTCTTTTGTGGCTTATATCACTATTCACATAAGTATTTATTGGTGTTTGTGTCATTCATCATTTCATCTTTTCAACCTCTTCAGCTTTGCATGTCAAATGCTTAAAAATACATATTAAATGAAAGAGCTGTGACAGTTTTAGACACTGAGTGCCTTAGGAAAGGCAAAAGTCTTCAGCTGGCATAACCCCCAGCAGAGAACAATGAGACAATGATATGGAGGTAGAGATGCTGACTGAGGGCAAAGACACTGTTCACATGAGGAGTTCATTCAAACAGAGAAATACAGCCGGTAGGAAGCCCTGCTATGAAGAGATCCTAAGTGTGTATCTCATTGGAAAAATGTTTGCTGTGACCCTCAAGTGATTTTTGGAGCACTGCATTTTTGTCTGCGACATAAAATTAATGTGTTGATTTTCTTTTCTCTGAGTAGCATATTTTCCCATTATGGCTAATGTCTTGAATATGAGGAAACTTAGTGAAAGTCTGCCTGGATATCCAAGAGACATCTCTTTCCGTTTCCCATCACACTATTTTCAGTTTTGATTTTTTTCATTTGATTTTTTCTGTTTTGCTATTTAATACATACTAGCATCTGAAATAATGTTTCAAGTTTTTAAATGTTTGTTCCAACCTCTAGCTTCTAATATATAAACCTCTTGAATGAAGAAATATTTTCAGTTTTGTATCTAACTTAGTCCTTTGTTTCTAAATTAGTGTTATGCTTTGCTCACAAGCCCTCAAAATATTTATTATTAGTAGTAGTAGTAGTAGTATTTGCTGTTAATCAAATTTTACACAGAGGAAACTAAGATTTATTTTCTAAATTAATCATCAGTTTCTAAATTAGTGTTGGCACACAAAACATGTATAAAGTTGCTAAATGAATAAATGGATTTGGGAGTTGGGTTTAAACTAATAGCAGAATGGCACCCTCAGAAATATCATTATCTTTACTGATACAGGAGCTATATAAACAGGTCTCTTGATTCTGTGTGTGACTTCAAAGTTCTTAATCTAGTCTTTGATGCATAGTAAGTGCTCAATGCAGGTTTGTGAACAAATGTAG
Organism: Physeter macrocephalus; assembly: GCF_002837175.3. Classification (NCBI taxonomy): domain Eukaryota; kingdom Metazoa; phylum Chordata; class Mammalia; order Artiodactyla; family Physeteridae; genus Physeter; species Physeter macrocephalus. Next base: position 47,614,788 of record NC_041215.1, read on the forward strand.
AAAGAATTGACGGGAAGTCAAAATCAGAGAAAAGAATAGTTTACACAGGCATTCAAGAACGAGTGATATCATGGAAATGATATCGGTGATGACTGAGTAGCTAATACTGCTCAGTTTCAGTAGTTGTAAACATTTACTGTACAGTAATTCATTATTTACAGAATAATGAAGTTTACCTACCTAACAGGCTGTCATCATTGCAGGTGCCATTAATCAAATATTTTCCTTCTGGGCACACACAGCTGGCCCCAGAAGGATTCAGCAAACAGAGGAATTCACATGCTAGATCCGAGCATGGATTGGGTACTGATCAAAACAAAACAAAAGAAAAAAGAAACACATAACTATAAATACAGTAGGTTTCAAAAACATAAAATTCAATTAGGTGAAATGATGAATTAGCAATGTTGAAAAGAAATAACATCAAATTTTTACTGGGAGTATCTTATTTCAATATTCCAATTTTCCTTTATAGATGAAAAGAAATTACTACCCAACATTCATCATTAATAGAAACTTTACCCTACTTTACATTTCCCATGAGGGAGAAGAAATTATTCAAGCACATACTTAGTCACTTTTCCTTTGGCAAATTTAGGTAGTTTCAAAACTGGTTTAACAGACAGAAACAGCTCCCCATAGCATTTACAAAGGCTTAAAATCCATATGTAGTTGTCTGTCAGAACACAAACAAAACATGACTTTTTCCCTAAAAAACATGTTTAATATGGTGTCCTTTCCATCAGATAGGAGTTTGTGTGCATGGATAAATGGGTACCATATTAATTTTTGTCTATATTTCTATCCAATCGGTATCCTCTGCAGCCACAGATGCTGCGTGACTTTCCATGCAGGATCTGTCATTAGAATGAAACAGAAATGGTATCTAGGTAGTCAAAGCCACTATGAAAGTGGCTTTCATTCTGTAAGAATCACTAATCAAACACCTATTATACTTAGGGCAGACTTTTATGTATTTATTTTTTATGAAGGTGGAAATATTTGACTATGAATATGAATCAAACAGAACTAGAGGATGAGAGGGAATGTCCTCATATTAACCTTGGAACCATATGTGTCAGATCGTTAGCAAAGAGTAGCAAAACACTGAATAGAATTTCAGGAAGGTTTTAGGGGAATATATGTTGTTTTAATCTGTTTCCAAAACTGATTTGGTAAATATCAATTGTTACCTTTCCAGACCATCATACCAAATGAGGTTAAATCCCTTTTTATTTGCCATAAAGAATAATTACAAGTAAATCTGAAACAGTTTTTTGAAGGGTGAACTCATACATAAACACAGATCATTTGAATTTCAGCCACATTTTATTCCTTTGTTCTTCGATATTTCTTAAGGCTGTGTTTGAAACAGATCTTTCAAAATAACTATGTCAATTATTTATCTATATTTTTCTAGGAGAGAAAGTAACAATAAAAGTCATAAGCCATGAGAGAAAATATAACCCTTGGGAACAGTTCTCCTCAGATACCTTTAAAGATGAAATGTTAAAGCTATGATTTTTACTTGGTTATCAGTGAGTGAAAAAGGCTAATGACAAATTTCCTTACTTGCGTGGTTTATCTATTGACCCACAAGGTTTAATTAAGAATTTAGAAAAACACAAAATAAGAGACAAATTTTTATAACAAAGTTAATTCTAATTCCAAGAAAATACAAACAAATCCTGAAATTTTCATACCTGTTTTAGCAAAAATAGCAACTATTGCATTATTTATTTCTTGTCTTTGGTAATTTGAAAAGTCTGGTGATATCAAAATTAAAGTGACTTAACTTATTGGGGTTAAGCCATGAATAGAGTTAAGAATTTAAAAATACTTTATTTTGAGAGTCATAAGAAAGAAACTTTGCCAATATAGACAACAGTATAAAATATTATACTTACAGTCTAGTTGTTTATAGCGATGAGAAATCAAAACACCTTTTGTTTTATCAACATCTAAAGCTAGGTACTCTACTGAACCATGGCCAAATTTTTGTACTCGAAATACACCATTTTTAGGTCCTGCTCCATATATATAATCTTCGAAGACATCAATCCTGTGTGGATGTAACAAGCCTAGAATTTTTAAAAAATGGAGTTGTAAGGGTTGCAATGTAAATACTCAGACTTAAGAAAACTAAGTTTATCCAAGATCATATAGAAAATCTTATTCCTGTTCATAAAAAACCTTTCAGAATTAGAATGTTTTTAATATTAGCTGTAACATTGTTAGGATTAATTTATTAGTAGTAGAAATATGCGAGATATTAAACTTGTCACTCAGAACATAAAAAACACTTCCATCATCACTTTAATCATCATCACCATCACAAAGCATTGGCTGGGGGACTTATTATACACAGTAATATTTTCTGCTGTACAGTTTGCAAACAACAACAACAAAAAGCCTACAGGCCGATGTTATCCATTGCTCAAAACCAGGAATTTACAAAATGATCATTTTGTGTTCTGTATAAAATTAATGGTCAAATTAGATTACCTGAATGACAATTTTATCAATCAATCATGAACTGATTTTAAACAGTAAAATCCTCCTCCAAAATTTGGCATTACTATAATCTGTTTTAGAAGCGGGGTTAAGAAAACAAACTAGCAAATGGTAATCATACATATGACTAGTATGGCTGAGAAGAATAGTAATAATAATAATAACAATTTTTCATATTTTACAAAATGGCTATTATTTGAGAGAATTTATAAGCAATATAACTTTTGGTACTGAAATTTAAACAAGTAAAGTAACAACATTTATATTTCACTTATTATCTAAAGGTTGTAAAACATAAAATGCCTTTTAACATATATTTTCCTTCAATATTCCTTGAAATAGTATAATGTACACTTAAGCTAAAACAGGTAAATTTTTGCAATCAATTACATGAATACGGAATTTTTTTCCATCTAGGGTTATCATACAAAAAACACACACTTCCAGTAAAGACACAGTGAAAGTTCAATGCAATTATTTTTCTTGAAACTCCTCTGCTTTTGTTTAAAAAAAAAAAGGAAACAAAGCAATATTCAGTAAATAAAATATGTAAATATAAAAACCTCAAGTACATATTGTGAACAATTGGTGTTAAATAGGTAAGTGGTTTTGGTAGGAAAGGGAAAGAAGAACAGAAGGGAAATCAATTAGTTTCATCAGAAAGAACTGAGACTGCCAGGCAAAAATGTATGAGACACAGAAAGGAGTCAAAAATGAGAGTAAAAAATAGGAGGTAGACACAGAGATGGAGATATAAAAGGGTGCCACAAAGAAGAGCACATGTAGATTCTGCAGTCACTTGTGTGAGAGGTAAGTTGTCATTTTTACATATTGCTTTTCACATGGATGAGACTATCCCTATCAACTACCTAAAATAATAATTTTTACTATGATGTTTTACTATATACAATAACTCATTTCCTACTTATCACTGCAATTTGAAATAAAAATTAGCATTCACAGGCACTAATCTCGACTACTTGAAGTGTTCTGCTCAGAATAGAACATCCACGGAAGCAACAAACAGAATGAATATTTTTTGAATCCAGGTAGCAATGGACCACGTTTGTTCTACAGTCAAGAAGTTCTTCTGGCCTGACCTCTTTGTTATTCTAGTAAGAATGAAAATTGTAATGAATAGTAAGAGCTGTAAGTTGAAAAGAGAAAGAATTTGAGGAAATACAGAATGTAAAGCTTTCATACTTATATTTATGTATCATTATTTAATACTTTCAGTGATAATTAAAAGCAAAAACAAGAGCACTTCACAAACCTTGTTTGCTGCTGACAGAGATTACTGAATCAGAGCCGTCATATAGAACACTGCCAATAACAGAGAGCTCAAGGTCAGCCCAGTATATCCGTTCACTGAAATGATCCACGGCCAGACCTGCAAAATCAATACACACAGACAAATAACAGAAATACATATGAGATTATTTAAAATTATGTTTCTGCTCTTTTAATGTCTTATTATAATTGACATTTTTCTTCAAACATCTTAGAAATTACCCAGTCTATATCACAGTAGTGCAAAAATCAGAAAAACTGAAATAGCTTAATCCCTATCTGAAATACATGTGTATAGATTACATAGAATTTATTTAATAAACTGTGGCAAAAAAATCTTACTTCACATAGGGAAAGCTACCCTAAATATCTTTCCTTTCTACACTTCTCTCTTAATTATGGTTATTTTCTAAAAGAATTTCCCATGATACTTTCATCATTTAAATCACTTACCCAACCATTATTTAAAATAATTCAGTGTAATTAGTTATATTTTGAATCTTTTCATGAAGGTGCATTTCTCAGAATATAAAAGGTTCATGGGCTTAATCATAAGATATTTTCACCCATTTGGAGTTAGTCTACAGTGTTATGAAACACCTGTGTGCAGGCTGAAGTATAAATTGACAAAAGATTGATGTTTACAGTAGGGACGAATGAATAGTAAATTCCTTAATAAGGTTCTAGTTGTATTGATACTTAAATTTTTCACTGTATTTTTTAGTCTAATCATTAATTTGCTCTGAGACTGTTTGTCTTTCTTTATATCATCATTATCTGTTAGTGAATACCAATGAACTAACATAATATGTAGTAAAAAATCATGTTTTGCTATTTATTCAACTTTTTATTTTGTATTTCATAATGTGATTGGAGTCTAGCCGGTGTCTTCTTGCACAAATATCAACACATATAATACCTTAAATAAACTTCATTCAGTACAGAAGAGTAAGAGCTATGACATATGAATTATATAACAAATCCTCACTGCTATAGATATTCAATTTTTATGACATAGCTAGTCTTTAGATATGACATACTTTGATAGTACAATGCAATCAAAATACCTTTGGCATCTGAATGCTAAAGAGCTTTCTGAATCAGCTCATTCAATAAAAAAACCGAGGTACCTCTCAATGGCAAGGCAACTGAATGAAAAATATTTTTGAGTTTACACTAATTGTATTCCTGTGTAGATGGGCCAAGATTAACAATCAAAATGAAAGCATATCATGGTGAAAATCATTTGGGAATAATTCTTCAGTTCAGTATGTAGATCTATCCCAAATGTAATCAAACTAAATATAAATATTTCTCCTCAAGTAGAATATAAAGATGTTCTATGCCCAATCAGCCTCTGAGAAATGAGTTAACAATTAAAACAAGTGGCCCATGTTTTACTAGTTTTTGCTCAATGATTAATTTGTTATTTGGAGTTATGCTGGGAATTAGGTTTTTGTTTCTTCATGTATAATTATGGGTAACATGAACCATAAAACGATCCAGCTTCCTGCTGCTGCCATTCTGTTTCAAAAAGGTTATCTCAGAAAGATTGAAAACGCTTTTCTTTCTCTCCCACAAGTGTATTACAATACTACATACTGGTACCTGGCAGTGTATGGTGCAAGGGAGGAGTTTTTTTTAAAAAAAGCTGTTCCAAACATAATGGGTCTCTACATTTGAATATTAAATTTGTTAATCATATAAAAGAAGAAAACAATGGGTGTGTAATCTAATTTAATTACCAATATTGTTTCCTCAGATTCAGCGGCAGTAAAAATTTCTCAAACGTGTCATACATTGCATTGTTAGTCTAGGCTTTAGACAAACACATCTTTATCATCTCCAGTCCCATACCGTACTATTTTGGATGGAATTACATCTAGATAAAAATTATATAACAAAGCTTTTAGATGAGTGGGATTTATATTCTCCCACATCCCCAAATCAATGATTTTGATTTTTCCTTAAGCCCTTTAATAAAACAGATAGTCTTTTAAATTAAAAAGTTAAAAAAGGAATCAACTTACTTTTTTGTTATAGAGATGAGTCAAGTTTATATGAAAAAACAAGTTCATTTCTATATCTTTAAAAAAATCACATCTATTTTTTGTCTTTAGCAAAGAAGCAATAATAAAATGGGGGAAAAAATCAATTACAAGGAAAGTTATTCTTATCTGAACTGGGAATGGTGAATATTTGGAACCAAGTCAGTGTAAGTACAGAAAATTTAAAATAAAATGTCATACTTGTTCTAATCAAGCAAAATGGAATCACAGTTTGGAAGTGTTATGAAAGATAAAGTCTCAATAAGTTTTAGGAGCACATGATAATGACCCTAATTGTGTATTCATTTTCTAAACATCTCCCATGATATCAAGACTACTGTTACATTTTAGGGATTTTTGAATCTAACTTTTGTTGAACTCTGAAACTTTCCAAGATCCTCCCACTAGTTCCCTGATTTCCGCTATGATCTAAAAAGAAGAAAGAAAATGGTAAAAAAATCTTATGAGAGATGACCACAGTACCAATGTGATATTTAAGAGAGAAAACTTGGAGAGAGAAATAAATTAAAATCACTGTTTTAAGAAAGAGAGAAAAGATTTTATACATTTTGTGTTAAAGGGAAGTCAAGATTTGTAAGGTAGTAATACCCAACAGGTGTGCACTACCCTATTCTTGATTTAAGAGGTATAAGAGGGGTCCAAAAAACTAAAAATACTTACCACTATGTCAAATTTATTTTTAAAAAATTGTTAAAAATATTTTTTGAGATAGGTTGCCTACATATGGTCTTAGATACCAAACTACATTAAAGTTGTTTTTACACATATATGTATATATATGTAATATATATATATATATATACACACATACACCATACATGCACACACTCACATACCTACTTATGAGTGTTAGTAAAATAATGTATCAAGGAATTGCAAAATAGTCCTTAAGTTTTTATCTATTTCATTTAATTAGAGATCTTTTGTTGGTCAATGACAAAGAATTTACTGAGTGAATCAAATAATTACGACTGGTCCAGGGCCAGTGTGTACTTGTTTATTCTTTCAGAAATTGCCACGATTTGAGAGGAGGGAAAGGTAACCTTTTTGAAACAGAATGGCAGCAGCAGGAAGCTGGATCGTTTTATGGTTCATGTTACCCATAATTATACATGAAGAAACAAAAACCTAATTCCCAGCATAACTCCAAATAACAAATTAATCATTGAGCAAAAACTAGTAAAACATGGGCCACTTGTTTTAATTGTTAACTCATTTCTCAGAGGCTGATTGGGCATAGAACATCTTTATATTCTACTTGAGGAGAAATATTTATATTTAGTTTGATTACATTTGGGATAGATCTACATACTGAACTGAAGAATTATTCCCAAATGATTTTCACCATGATATGCTTTCATTTTGATTGTTAATCTTGGCCCATCTACACAGGAATACAATTAGTGTAAACTCAAAAATATTTTTCATTCAGTTGCCTTGCCATTGAGAGGTACCTCGGTTTTTTTATTGAATGAGCTGATTCAGAAAGCTCTTTAGCATTCAGATGCCAAAGGTATTTTGATTGCATTGTACTATCAAAGTATGTCATATCTAAAGACTAGCTATGTCATAAAAATTGAATATCTATAGCAGTGAGGATTTGTTATATAATTCATATGTCATAGCTCTTACTCTTCTGTACTGAATGAAGTTTATTTAAGGTATTATATGTGTTGATATTTGTGCAAGAAGACACCGGCTAGACTCCAATCACATTATGAAATACAAAATAAAAAGTTGAATAAATAGCAAAACATGATTTTTTACTACATATTATGTTAGTTCATTGGTATTCACTAACAGATAATGATGATATAAAGAAAGACAAACAGTCTCAGAGCAAATTAATGATTAGACTAAAAAATACAGTGAAAAATTTAAGTATCAATACAACTAGAACCTTATTAAGGAATTTACTATTCATTCGTAGTATTCATTAGATAGACAAAATGAAAAGGCAGAGGACTAGGTAATAGATGAAGGAACAAGATAAAACCCGAGAAAAACAACTAAATGAAGTGGAGATAGGCAACCTTCCAGAAAAAGAATTCAGAATAATGAGAGGGAAGATGATCCAAGACCTTGGAAAAAGAATGGAGACAAAGATCAAGAAGATGCAGGAAATGTTTAACAAAGACCTAGAAGAATTAAAGACCAAACAAACAGATGAACAATATAATAACTGAAATGAAAAATCCACCAGAAGGAATCAATAGCAGAATAACTGAGAGAGAAGAACGGATAAGTTACCTGGATGACAGAATGGTGGAATTCACTGCTGCAGAACAGAATAAAGAAAAGAGAATGAAAAGAAATGAAGACAGACTAAGAGACCTCTGGGACAACATTAAACACACCAACATTCTCATTATAGGGGTCCCAGAAGGAGAAGAGAGAGAGAAAGGACCCAAGAAAATACTTGAAGATATTATAGTTGAAAACTTCCCTAACATGGGAAAGGAAATAGCCACCCAAGTCCAGGAAGTGCAGAGAGTCCCAGGCAGGGCAAACCCAAGGAGGAACATGCCGAGACACATAGTAATCATATTGACAAAAATTAAAGACAAAGAAAAATTATTAAGAGCAACAAGGGAAAAAAGACAAATAACATACAAGGGAACTACCAAAAGGTTAACAGCTGATTTCTCAGTAGAAACTCTACAAGCCAGAAGGGAGTGACACAATATATTTAAAGTGATGAAAGGGAAAAACCTACAACCAAGATTATTCTACCCGGCAAGGATCTCATTCAGATTTGACGAAGAAACCAAAAGCTTTACAGACAAGCAAAATCTAAGAGAATTCAGCAACACCAAACCAGCTCTACAACAAATGCTAAAAGAACTTCTCCAAGTTAGAAACACAAGAGAAGAAAAAGACCTACAAAACAAACCCAAAACACTTAAGAAAATGGTAATGGGAACATACATATCGGTAATCATCTTAAATACGAATGGATTAAATGCTCCAACCAAAAGACACAGGCTTGCTGAATGGATACAAAAACAAGACCCATATATATGCTGTCTACAAGAGACCCACTTCAGACCTAGGGACGCACACAGACTGACAGTGAGGGGATGGAAAAATATACTCCATGCAAATGGAAATCAAAAGAGAGCTGGAGTAGCAATACTCATAGCAGATAAAATAGACTTTAAAATAAAGAATGTTACAAGAGACAAGGAAGGACACTACATAATGATCAAAGGATCAATCCAAGAAGAAGATATAAGAATTATAAATATATATGTACCCAACATAGAAGCACCTCAATACATAAGGTAAATGCTAACAAGCTACAAAAGAGGAAATCAATAGTAACACAATAATAGTGGGGAACACCTCACTTACACCAAGGGACAGATCATCCAGACAGAACATTAATAAGGAAACACAACCTTTAAATGACACAATAGACCAGATAGATTAATTGATATTTATAGGACATTCCATCCGAAAACAGCAGATTACACTTTCTTCTCAAGTGCACACAGAACATTCTCCAGGATAGATCACATCTTGGCTCACAAATCAAGCCTCAGTAAATTTAAGAAAATTGAAATCATAGCAAGCATCTTTTCTGACCACAACACTATGAGATTGGAAATCAGTTGCAGGGAAAAAAATGTAAAAAACACAGACACATGGAGGCTAAACCATACATTACTAACTTACCAAGAGATCAGTGAAGAAATCAAAGAGGAAATCAAAAAATACATAGAGATAAATGACAATGAAAACATGACAATCCAAAACCTATGTGATGCAGCAAAAGCAGTTTTAAGAGGGAAGTTTGTAGCAATGAAATCCTACCTCAAGAAACAAGAAAAATCTCAAATAAACAATCTAACCTTATATCTAAAGGAACTAGAGAAAGAAGAACAAACAAAACTCAAAGTTAGTAGAAGGAAGGAAATCATAAAGCTCAGAGCAGAAATAAATGAAATAGAAACAAAGAAAACAATAGCAAAGATCAATAAAACTAAAAGCTGGTTCTTTGAGAAGATAAACAAAATTGATAAACCTTTAGCGAGACTCATCAAGAAAAAGACAGAGAGGATTCAAATCAATAAAATGAGAAATGAAAAAGGAGAAGTTACAATGGACACCACAGAAATACAAAGCATCCTAAGAGACTACTGCAAGCAACTCCACACCAATAAAATGGACAACCTGAAGAAATGGACAAATTCTTAGAAAGGTATAACCTTCCAAGACTGAACCAGGAAGAAATAAAAAATGTGAACAGACAAATCACAAGTAGTGAAATTGAAACTGTGATTAAAAATCTTACAACAAACAAAAGTCCAGGACCAGATGGCTTCACAGGTGAAGTCTATCAAACATTTACAGAAGAGCTAACACCCATCCTCTCAAACTCTTGCAAAAAATTGCAGAGGAAGGAACACTCCCAAACTCATTCTACGAAGCCACCATCACCCTGATACCAAAATCAAAGATACTATAAAAAAAGAAAATTACAGACTAATATAGAATAATGAATATAGATGCAAAAATCCACAAAACACTAGCAAACAGAATCCAATAACACATTAAAAGTGTCATACATCTTCATCAAGTGGGATTTATCCCAGGAATGCAGGGATTCTTTAATATATGAAAATCAATCAATGCAATACACCATATTAACAAAGGGAAGAATAAAAACCATATGATCATCTCAATAGACGCAGAAAAAGCTTTTGACAAAATTCAACACCCATTTATGATAAAAACTCTCCAGAAAGTGGGCATAGAGGGAACGTACCTCAACATAATAAAGGCCATATACAACAAATGCACAGCAAACGTCATTCTCGATGGTGAAAAACTGAAAGCATTTCTTCTAAGAACAGAACAAGACACGATGTCCAGTCTCACCACTACTATTCAACATAGTTTTGGAAGTCCTAGCCATGGCAATCAGAGAAGAAAAAGAAATAAAAGAATACAAATTGGAAAAGAAGAAGTAAAACTGTCACTGTTTGCAGATGACATGATACTATATGTAGAGAATCCTAAAGATGCCACCAGAAAATTACTAGAGCTAATCAATGAATTTGGTAAAGTCGCAGGATACAAAATTAATGGACAGAAATCTCTTGCATTCCTATACACTAACAACAAAAGATCAGAAAGAGAAATTAAGGAAACAATCCCATTCACCACTGCAACAAAAAGAATAAAATACCTAGGAATAAACCTACATAAGGAGGTAAATACCTATACTCAGAGAACTATGACCCTGATGAAAGAAATCAAAGGTGACACAAACAGATGGAGAGATATACCATGTTCTTGGATTGGAAGAACTTATAAATGCACAACTAATCAATGGCAAAGTAGGCAAGGATATACAATGGAGAGAAGACAGTCTCTTTAATAAGTGGTGCTGGGAACACTGGACAGCTACATGTAAAAGAATGAAATTAGAACACTCCCTAACAACATACAAAAAAATAAACTCAAAATGGATTAAAGTCCTAAATTTAAGACCAGACACTATAAAACTCTTAAAGGAAAACATAGGAAGAACACTCTCTGACATAAATCACAGCAAGATCTTCTTTGACCCACCTCCTAGAGAAATGGAAATAACACAAATAAACAAATGGGACCTAATGAAACTTAAAAGGTTTTGCACAGCAAAGGAAACTATAAACAAGACGAAAAGACAACCCTTAGAATGGGAGAAAATATTTGCAAACGAATCAATGGACAAAGGATGAATCGCCAAAATATATAAACAACTCATGCAGCTCAATATTAAAAAAAACAAACAACCCAATCAAAAAATGGGCAGAAGACCTAAACAGACATTTCTCCAAAGAAGACATATAGATGGCCAAGAAGCACATGAAAAGCTGCTCAACATCACTAATTATTAGAGAAATGCAAATCAAAGCTACAACTACCTCACACTGGTTAGAATGGGCATCATCAGAAAATCTACAAACAACAAATACTGGAGAGGGTGTGGAGATAAAGGAACCCTCTTGCACTGTTGGTGGGAATGTAAATTGATACAGCCACTATGGAGAACAATATGGAGGTTCCTTTAAATACTAAAAGTAGAATTACCATATGACCCAGCAATCCCACTACTGGGCATATACCCTGGGAAAACCATAATTCAAAAAGAGTCATGTACCACAATGTTCATTGCAGCTCTATTTACAATAGCCAGGTCATGGAAGCAAGGTTCCTTTAGATACTAAAAGTAGAATTACCATATGACCCAGCAATCCCACTACTGGGCATATACCCTGGGAAAACCATAATTCAAAAAGAGTCATGTACCACAATGTTCATTGCAGCTCTATTTACAATAGCCAGGTCATGGAAGCAAGCTAAATGCCCACTGATAGACGAATGGATAAAGAAAATGTGGTACATATATACAATGGAATATTACTCAGCCATAAAAAGGAACAAAACTGGGTCATTTGTAGAGACTTGGATGGACCTAGAGACTGTCACACAGAGTGAAGTAAGTCCAAAAGAGAAAAACAAAGATCATATATTAACGTATATATGTGGAATCTAGAATAATGATACAGATGAACCAGTTTGTAGGCAGTAATAGAGACACAGAGGTAGAGAACAAATATATGGACACCAATGGGAGAAAATGGGGGGGGCGGTGGTATTGGTGGGATGAATTGGGAGATTGGCTTTGACATATATACACTAATATGTATAAAATAGATAACTAATAAGAACCTGCTGTATAAAAATAAAATAAAATAAAATTCAAAAAAAAAAAGGAAATACATTTACGGGCCAGATGCCGTCAAAAAAAAAAATTCGTGTTATGGAGTTATGGTGGACAAGGTAAAAATGCAAGGCTCTAGTATGTGGCATATTATTTCTATAATTATTCTTAGTGTCTTAGGTATTCAAGTAATTATACCAATCAATTTACATTGGTTTTAACTTCTGATATAAATGAATTGTTATAAATTCTCTGTAAGGTAAATATTATCATATGCATTTTACAAATAAGAACATTGGTGCTGAAAAGTTTATGCAGGTTGCTCAATTTTAACTCAAGCCTATATGAATGGAAGGCTTATACTCTTTCTATGACTCCATATTTCTTCTGTTTAATACACTATCCTATGCCCAATAGGGTATACCATCTTCCTTTTGAAACTTTTCTGTCAGCTATTATGGCACTGAATTCTGTTGCTTTGCTCCTATTGCTCAAACATCTCTGTAGTCTTTATTTTTGATCTTGACTCTTCTGAATATAAGCATCTCACACATTACTACCCTAAGAAGCCTCTTTGTTTTCTCCTCCCTTGTCTATCTTAACTCCAGTAACTTTAAATAATCAGTTTTCTATTGCCAGTTCTCTGAACTAAGTTTCTAGTTCTGCTTTGAGCTCCAGAACTAAAATCGCCAATTTTCTGTGAGATAGCTCCATCTGATTGACTTAGGTTGGTCATGTCCACAACTACAACACATGATAGCATGGAAATAACACTCCCTTCATAAATAAATTTCCCAAGAATGCCTGTCTCAGATTCCCTCGTAAGAACCCTCCGACAGGCAATTCTATACATTGCTTCCTGAGTCATTTTTTAAAATGAAAATAATGTTATGTATACTATGGCTATGTAAGATGTTAACATCAGAGAAGCTTTTTTAAAATCAATTTTCCAACTTTTCTACTGAATAGAAGTCTAAAATTAGTTAAAAATAAAAAAGTTAAGAAAAAGAAGTACAAAGTTCTTTAAAAAATAAAATAGTGTTTGAGCAGATCATGCCACTTTCCTCAAAATCCCCAGTGGCTTGTTTCCCTTAAAGCTAGAGTAGAATCCAGTCCTTATCAGTGTGTTCCAGGTCCTGGATGATCTGACTCTGGTCACCTTGTCACTCTCACATCTACTATTCTCCCGAGTTGATCATATGCTTCTAGGCAGACAGCCATCCCTTGGTGTCCGCAGGGGATTGGTTATAGGCTCCCCCATGAATACCAAAACCTGCGAACGCTCAAGTCCTTTATATAAAATGGCATATTATAGTCAGCCCTCGGTATCTGTGGGTTCAGTAAATTCAACCTACCATGGATACGGAGCGCCAACTGTCCTAACATTATTGCTGTTTCTTACACATGCTAAGTTCATTTCTAACTCATAACTTGCCATTCTGTCTACTTGGAAAGCTCTTTCCTCACATAATCACATAGTTTGCTATCTCTCTTTATTCAGTTATCTTCTCAAATATCACCTTTCTAGAGATGACTACTTTGATAATCATTACTAAAATAGTACCTTCCCATAACTGCCCATCTCTTATATTTTGTTTTCTATATAGCTTTTATAATTATCTGACATGATGTATCCTACATATTCTATCCTATACAGGAAGGTAAGTTTCATGAGAATTGGAACTCTCTTCACAAGGGCGGGAACTTATTTCTATCTGGAACAATTTCTGTCACCAGGTGAGTGTTCGATTAGTATTTGTTAAATCACTGAATTGAGACACACCTACATAAATAAACTAAATCCCAATGATTGCTCCTTCCTATAAGAGTAAAAACAATCTACCTGGAGGAAAGGGCATAGGGCACAGTAAAAGTAATAAAAATATAAGTACCAAATATAAAGTTTCAACTATGAAAGAGACTGCAAAGCCTAATTGTTAAATAACATATGCTATAGAAAATGTATTGTGTCCTTTTAGATGGGGATGTAGTGGGAGGGGGTGGGGGATGGCACAAAAATCTCTGAGGCTTCTGCAGTATGAAAATGTTTTATTGAGGAAGTACTAAACTTAGACCTTACAAGACTGGTAAGATTCCTCTAGGTACACAAAAGTTGGAAGGGCATTCTAGTTGAGGGATCTGGGAGGAAAATGGCATAGGAGAAAGAACAGGAATGCAGAAAAAAGACCTGAGCTCCTGAACAGTCCTGGAATTACAGAGAGTGTAGACTGGTAGTTTAGATGACATGGCTGGAAGGGAGATTAAAGCCAGATTGAAAAGAGCTGTGAGTGTCTTTCACAAAAATTGTTTATATGTTCCCACCTGTCTATCCATTTAGTCTCTCATCCTCTAGGAATATTACCATCTATCCCAATATCATTAACATGTAGCTGTAAAAACACCCTAATGCAATGTTATAAACTGTCAAAATTTCATGCAGGTGAAATCCTACTAATAGCCTTATAACTTAGGTAATTGTCAAATAACATCCCCATAATATACCAGCAGTATGGTAAGAACCTGACTTTCAAGTTGGGAAAGTACAACATGAAATGTTAATGACTTTTATAAAGTCATACTATAAATTATTTTATCCACTTGTAAAAATGATTATATTGCCAACAGAACTAGAAAGAATGGCAATACTATTATACTTAGCACACTACTTCACATTTTAGACTGTGTGGGACACATATCATACCTGTGGGTCTCTGTAAATTCTTTTGTACTAAAATTCTTCTCAGAGTACCATCCATGGCTGCTTCTTCTATGTGGGAGTGGTCCCCAACAATGGTCCAGTACATCATCCTGAAGAGATAGGTCAAGTTGGTTAGACTGGTGAATGTGCTGTTATAACCCAAAACAGGGTCTCTTCAGACCCTGTGCATCAGAATCACCTTAGAGTCCCTGAAAATTGCCTGAAAAGCCAGATTTCTGGACCCAACTCTAAACCTACAGAGTGAGTACCTCTAAGAGGGGGTCCCAGGAGTCAACAATTTAAAAGTCGTACCTACTCCCTAAAATTTGAGAGCCACTGTTTAATAGGCTCACTTGATAGGCAAAGTTCAATTTTGAAAATTTCCTTAAAATTTTAGAAGAAAAGTATTTCTAACACTTGAAATTATCTTCTTGTCATGACAGAATATTCATTTTACTATAGATGATGCATCAATATGCTTTTGTTTTTGATATAGTAACTATTTCCTCAGACATAAATAATTTTCTCACTTAGAAGACACCACACAACATAATTCTAGTAAGTAAACAGCAGTTGCCTCTTTTTACTCAGGATCTAATGATCCACTTTATGGGTGATTAGGAGTTTTATTTAACATTTCCCAATTTCCCTTTTGGTCATTGCTTATAAATAAAAAATAAGAGAGTAAAAAAGGAAAAAAATCAAGCCGAGTAAAGGGAATATTTGTGTTAAATTGTTTAAATTTGTTTATACATATGCCTCCATTTTTTATTACCAGAAATAGCCTAAATCACTAATATTCTACACTTAACATGTTTAATATTATTTTTAATGTCTCAAAAATTCGATTTTAGATGAACTACAGTGGTTATTCCAGAAACAACACTACAGAGCATGGGTGGGACAATCTGTAAAAATGGATACTCATATCAAGAAATATAAATAACCAGGTCATTAACCTACCCTCTTTTAGGATTTACAGCAATAGCATAGGGTTCTCCAGCCATATTTGTTAAGAGTCTGGTGCAGTTGGGGCCATTCAGCTGTCCTACGTTGATAGAGTACCTCAGACTGGTCCAGTGAGTAGTGTAGTAACTGAACCAGTGCATTCTAGAATGATCAGTCCAATAAATATTTCCGGCAACCCAGTCAACTGCAACGTCCCTGGGCCTTTTAAATTCAGGACACTAAAAGAAAACAAAACAACAAACCACAGTATTTTCAAAAGCAAATTGGTGGCGTTTTCTATATCTATATGTTGAGATTGTTTGGGAATCTTATTAACATGGTCAGGTGTTAATTGTTACATACATTTTTAAAAATCCCCAACATACTTTATTTTATTATTAGTTTTTATAGATGTATAATTTCACAAATCCTAAGTATACAACTCACTGGAGTTTTACCTATCACTGCCCCTGTTTAACCACCACCCTACTAGAATACTTCCAGAATTGTAGAAGGTTCACTTGTGACCTCTCCCAGTTAGTATTTCTCTTAGAATAAGCATAATCCTAACATCTAAATCATAGATTAGCTTAAACAAATCCACATAAACAGGATCATACTCTTCTATTCCTGACTTCTTTGACTCAACATCATGTTTGTGAAATATACCCATACTGGTGTGCATGTCAGTTATTAATTGCTTTTTATTTCTGGATAATATTTCAGAATATGAAATATTATTATTCATGAATATATATCAATTTGTTTACCATTTTACTGGTAATATATATTTTGCTTGTTTACAATTTTAGGCCATTACAAATAAAATTATGAATATTCCTTTACGTGTCTTTTGGTGGACACAAACTCTCATTTCTGTTGAGTATTTACTAAGAAATAGAACGGTTGAGTCTTAAAATATACTTATGATTGCTTAAATAGATAGGGCTAGAATTTTTTTTTCAAAGAGTCTGTACCAATATTCGCTCTTTTCAGGAATTTAAGAAAGTTCCAATTGCTCTACATCCTTACCATATATAATTTGATTTAAAATTGAAAAAGAAAGTTAATACAAATAGACACATTTACAGAGATACTATATTTAAATGTCTTTTGAGGAAAGTTACAATCTGTCATTTATATTAAATCTGCTAGCTTGGATTTTCTGTGCAATACTATATTACTGAATTATTGTGAGACAAAGGTAAGAGGGTTCATTGGAATAGACAGCAAGGAAAATAACGTATGCTGTGCCCTTCAATTAACTTGATCACTTTGAGCAGGAACTAGTGTAGTAATTAATTTGACATGGTCAGGTTTATTGTGCATAAACAAAAGTGAGAAGAAATTCTCAGGGGTATTATATCAAGAATAGAAACAATTATTTGAAGGTCATTATAACTAGACATGTAGTCAATGTGTAAGAGCATTGTTAGGACCTGGTAACCAGTGGAAATATGGGTTTTTAACACATGACTGTTTCTTCTGTGATTTACTAGTGAACACACTTTATTAAAGAGTGTGCTTGGATTAAAAGAAAACAAATCAAACTTCTCAAAAAGAACGTGAGATGCCAAGAAACAGGAATTCAAGTCACTGTCTGTCGTGTGATTACTGAGATCTCAAAGAAGGAAAATATGGCTTGAACTAAACACAGAACTCACAGAAATTTCTAATGACCTTTATTATCAATCTTTTCACTTATTGGTTTAAAAACTAAAATTATGAAATTTTACAGTAATCTACTTCTCAACTCTAATAATAAATACTCTCCATCTACCCAGGGATATCTCATAGCTAACTGAAGTTAAATGAAAAGCACTCTACAATACAACATGGTCTAAACATGCCATATAAATAATATTCATAAATGGGTAGACTATAAAGATTTGTCCTAGCCAAAACACAAAATCATTTTCAAGTGTTCCAATATTATGTAAATTAACTGTAATTCTTTTTTTTTCTGATTTGGCAGCACTTAAAAGTAAATATATCAAGTGGTATGGGCTTGTCAGTGTAAGTCATAAATTTATACAGATGAGAGACAATGGGAAAAAATAATCATTATAAACTGTGTAAAGCCTGCTGGAGCATATTATCATTTTTTAACACCACTAGAGCAATCTTTTAGCATGCAGAAATATGATATCAGTTGTCTAGCAGGAACATAAAAAAATACCTATTTTGGCTTTATCAGATGTTAATATACATACATAATTTTCTATCCTAACAGTATCCTTGCTAAAATAGGACATGTTTTATGCAAAGCTTCACTTTTTTGAATTTAAGATTTTTATTTTATTTCTCTCATGCTCAAAACAGGGCTGATTATCTTTCCATTCTATATTTCTACACCTGGACTGCTGACAATTAAAACCTCAGATTCCTAATGATCACAGAACATTCAGAAGTTTGATTTTGTGATACTTTTGCAGGTAAGCTGGCTGGTGAAAATTCTATTAATGGTGAATTCCAGAAGGATATGTCAAACTTAGATCACATTACTAGAGTGAAGAATATGGCTTAAGGAAAGGGAAAAATGTTACTTTTCAATGCTAAGCATAAGAGATGCTGAAGAGTTATAGAGTCATTTAAATCTATACAGATATTCTCTGGTTCCTTGATCAAGGAATCCCTAATGTCATTCTGGTATCAACTAAAGTAGTTAGAATATGGGATAAAGGATGGTCATGCCCAATAAATTCAACCTAAAGTCATGAATCATCAGTGACAAGATGATTCTCAGAGAATAATGGCAGCAGGGTGAAGATGTTACTAGGTGTTCATCCTCAGTGACTCATAACATACTGAATGCTCAATTATTCTCAACACTGAAAAGAGAAGAATTGAACAGAAGAAGAACAACAACAACAAGAGACAGCAATAGGATGGTCTTATTATTAAGGAAACTATGGCGAAATTAGGAAATCACCTCTATAGTGAGTTCTATAGGAAATAAATAATCCCTTTCTATTGCTCACTACTTGACCAGGATTGTGAATAGCATTAGCCATCTAAAAGGGATTCTCATATTGAATGAATGTTGGTTGGAGAGTGGCAGGCAAATTCCTGTTGGGTCTTATGGAGAAGTTCAAAATCAATCAGGTACATACAAAAAGTGGGAAAACACAGAAAAAGTAAACTGAGGTTCTTGGCATGGAATGGAGACTGACATGAAAAACAGAAACAGATAGTTAAGCCATCTGTCTCTAAAGAGACTGAAAACAAAACAACCAAACACATTAGATTGGAAATACAAAGAAAACATGAAACTCATTTGCCCCTTTGTCTAGCACTCTAGACAGACAGGCCAAAGAACTAGAGACACTAATGAGATATGTCATGTTTAAGAGACTGCAGAGGCATGTGGTTACCCAGACAACAAAAGGCATTGCTCATATTTTTGCACAAAGTAGAAGACAAATTTTGACTGCTTCCTCCAGACAGATAAGTACACATATCTTTCCTAATAAGCTCTCTAAATACACAGCCAAAGTTTTGAGTCCTGAGGCATTCTTCTTCATAGAGATATATTAGTCAAATGAAAGAAATGCTTAAAATCTTACAGAAAAAATGGCAGCTTGATTGTAACAAAATCAGAGGTTACTGCTTTAAACTACCAGTCCTTTACAGCTGTGGATTGTAATGTATCTGGCACAATTTCAGCTTCAGTAAACTAAAGATATGTCACTGAAGGCATTTGTTTTAACTCTAGTTTTTTTTTTTTTTTTTTTTTTTTTGCGGTACGCGGGCCTCTCACTGCCGTGGCCTCTCCCATTGCGGAGCACAGGCTCCGGACGCGCAGGCTCAGCGGCCGTGGCTCACGGGCCCAGCCACTCCGCGGCATGTGGGATCTTCCCGGACCGGGGCACGAACCCGTGTTCCCTGCATCGGCAGGCGGACTCTCAACCACTGCGCTACCAGGGAAGCCCAAGGCATTTGTTTTAAATCAAGGAAAGAGGAAAATCTAGGAAAGGAGAATGCAAACATTCAAGCCATGGAAATGCTATCTTTTGTAAAACAAAATTCCTATAGTTAGCAATATAATTTAAGAAAATATAGTTAACACAAGGATAGATTGAAGTGGTCACATATTTCATTTGTTCATGATTTTTCATCTTCGTGTATATCTAAGAAAAGAAAATTCAGTTCATTTTGCTAAAGTTAATTATCTCCTGATGCAATGCTAGTAAAACAAAGATGTGAAGACACTGTAAAGAACTTGTGCTTGTGTGGTGGGGGGAGTCCACATTCAATAGACAACATCCTGAAAAGACCCAGATTTGTCTTTGGGTTACAGGGTCAATATTGTATGTGATTTTATCGTTTTTTAACACTCAGTGTTCTTTAAACTTATTTGTTATGATTTACCACTCACCCTCCATAAAAAGCAAAACCCACTCTCAAAACCTTCATTCACACTACCAGCTAAACAAAAGATATCATGGAAGACTAGAAAGCACACAACATTTGAAATCAGAAACTTGGTTTAAGAGCCAGTCCTAGTTTCTCTATAAATTATGTGGCACATAAAAATAAAGGATTTGGATTAGATGATCTGTTAAAGTTTTAGCTTCTAAACATGAAATTATATAACAGTTTAAAACATTATCCATTCTTTACAAATCTTAAGGCTGCGTCTAATGCTAAATATGAATTTTCACGCATTAGTCAGTAAGTGAAAAATTTGTTGATACTTATGGGGGCAAAATTGACATCATCTCCCTATGTGGAAGACCTGGAATTAAGAAAGCAAGGTGCCTTCTGATGTTTATAGTTTAAACAAGCACAACAGGTGAGAGGTAAGGCAGAACTATCTGAAAGCAGATATTGCAAAATGGTACATTGAGGACTAAATTTAAGTTAAAGTTAAAAAAAAACCTATTAAGTAGATTCTAACTTTAAAATTAAGAAGATATCACTTTAACAAATTAAACTTTTTTTCTCTTAAAAATTAAGGATAAATAAGATAGAATATCAAAAGCAGGCCAACATTCCAGAGTAGCAGAGTCAATCAGCCGCTTCTGTTTTAATGAGATACATCTTCAGTTTGCCTCTCTCACCTGGATCCCTAATGTTCTGTCCAACCTGTTTCATTCATTTAACTTACCTATA
Source organism: Physeter macrocephalus (assembly GCF_002837175.3). Lineage (NCBI taxonomy): Eukaryota > Metazoa > Chordata > Mammalia > Artiodactyla > Physeteridae > Physeter > Physeter macrocephalus. The sequence goes on from NC_041215.1 coordinate 47,636,140, forward strand.
TAGCTGGTTTGCAACCCATGCCTTAAAGAGATAAAAGAATTCGACTTTAAAGAATAAATCATGCATCTATAAGAAAGGGGATTAAAACAGCAATAAACACATGGATAAAGAAGAGTCAGAGAAGCAAATGTTGAGAGTGTGTCTCCAGAGTCATTAGGTAAACATCTTGTAGATAAACTGGAATACTTATGTAGCAGATATGTAAATGTGTATGTATATATATATATATGAATATGTACACATAAATTGGGCCCTTATAGTTCAATGTCTCTCCATCAAGTTCATTCAAATTATGAATATGTAAGTGTATGTGTACATATACATAATACTGAATTTTATATATCATTTTCTGTCCTGCTTCATTAACATTAGTTTCCTGCTGTTTCATTACACCCTAGATAAACTAGCAATCCATTTCTTTTTTTTTTTGAATTTTATTTTATTTATTTTTTATACAGCAGGCTCTTATTAGTTATTTATTTTATACATATTAGTATATATATGTCAATCAAAATCTCCCAATTCATCCCACCACCACCACCTCCCATTGGTTCCATATGTTTGTTCTCTACATCTGTGTCTCTATCTCTGCCTTGCAAACCAGTTCATCTGTACCATTTTTCTAGATTCCACATATATGCATTAATATACGATATTTGTTTTTCTCTTTCTGACTTACTTCACTCTGTGTGACAGTCTCTAGATCCACCCAAGTCTCTACAAATGACCCATTTTTGTTCCTTTTTATGGCTGAGTAATATTCCATTGTATATATGTACCATATCTTCTTTATCCATTCATCTGTCGATGGGCATTTCGGTTGCTTCCATGACCTGGCTATTGTAAATAGTGCTGCAATGAACACTGGGGTGCATGTGTCTGTCTGAATTATGGTTTTCTCTGGGTATATGCCCAGAGAAGTGGGATTGCTGGGTCATATGGTAATTGTTTTTAGTTTTTTAAGGAACCTCCATACTGTTCTCCATAGTGGCTGTATCAATTTACATTCCCACCAACAGTGCAAGAGGGTTCCCTTTTCTCCACACCCTCTCCAGCATTTATTGTTTGTAGATTTTTTGATGATGGCCATTGTAATCCATTTTCTAAGTCTAAGCAGAATGTGGAATAATAATGAGGTCACCTTGTAGGCTACTTCCTGGGCATACAATTGACATTCTTCAGATGGTAGTCAGTCTTTTTGTGAGCCTGTGCTTTCAAACATTAACAGTTAGTTCAGTTAGGCCTTTTGGAAGACCTAAAAGCACATTATGTAGGCTGAGATCTCTAATACCTAAATCAGACCAAGACCAATCTCAATGATCACAATAATAATAAAAGTGATGACTTCTTAATAAAGGAACTTTGATTCATTAGGGTAATTAAGGGAGGCAGAGAAAATAAAGCATATTATAATTGTGAAGTTGCATTCTTGTGAATGAAACATGATCTATTTATGGCTAGAAAAAAATGTGGGTGTATATGTGTATATTCATGGGTGTGAAAGAAGATGGGGGGGGCATGGTAGGAGATGAGGCTAAAGATCATGGAGAGGCTTGTAAAACAATGATTTTTCAATGGAAATCCATTTGAATATTTTAAGTAGGGAGATATGATGATGAGTTTAATGTTCTAAGATTATTTTGGCTATGGTGTGAAGAATGGCTTGGGGATGGGCACCAAGGAGATACAGGAAATTCAGAGGAGGCTTATTCAATGGACTCCAGAGGGGAGAATGTGCAAGTTTAATATAGGCTTTTGTGAGACAAAAGTGGAAAAAATGGGATATATCTGGAGATAAAAATATTTAAACTTGTGATGAATACCAAGGATGAGAAGAATAACTTGTAAAGGATAACTTTCAAGATTGACAAGCTATTGCCATGTCTCTTCAAGATTTTTAATTAATTTATTGCTTCTAATTTAAAAAATATGACCTACTTTATGACAAGGTCTGTTCTAGATGCTAGGATTACAGTAGTGGCCAAACAGTAGGGGGAAAAAAAAACAAACAAAAAACACTCTGCCATCTGGGAATTTATTTACAGCAAGGTGAGGTAGACAATACATAATAAACATAATAAATGAATAAAATATATGGCAGTGAAAAAAGATAAGTATTATGGAAATGAAAAAGAGAAAGGCATTGAAGATCCCAGGATGGGAATGGGGCAGTAGATTGCAATCATCAATAAGTTATGTATTCAGAAGATGATATTTGAACAAAAACTTGAAGGAGTTCAGGAATTGAGTCATGTAGGATATCTGGCTGAAGAACATTTTAGGCCAAGAGAACATTTCAGGAATGGCCTTACATTAGTAGGTACTGATGGGTTTCAGAAATAGCAAAGCTTCCCTGGAGAAGAGTGAGTAAGGGGGAAAGTAGTAGAAGATAAAGTCAGAGAAGTAACAGGAGACCAGATCTTTTAAACCCTTGTAAGATATTATGAGAATTTCAGTCTTTTCAGTGGGGAACCACTGGATATTTTTGATTTGAGATGTGATATAATCTGATTTATGTTTTATATGGAGCATTCTGGCTACTGTTTTGTGAGTAATAATGATAGCAAGGAGACCAATTAGGAGTGTATTGCACTAATTCAGAAGAAAGACGATGATGGTTCAAAACTAGGTCCTTGCAGTCAAGCTGACGTAAGGTATTCAGCTCCTGGGCATACCTTGAAAGTAGACTCAATAGTATTGCCTGATTTTGGAGTTATGAGAAAAGCAGAGGGGCCAACAATGACTCTAAGATTTTTACTTTGAGCGCCTGGAAAATGGAGTTGCCATTGAATGAGATTGGGGAAGCAGATTTTGTGGATCATATGAGAAGTTTATTTTTAGGCATGCTCCACTGGGGATTTTTTTTTTTTAAACATCCAAAAGGAAAACCAAAGCAAGCAGTTGGACAGAGCCTGATATCAGTTAGGCAATTGTTAGCATGTAGTTATATGTTAAACCATGAAACAATATGAACTCTACAAGGAAGTGAGGAAAGATAGAAAGAAGAGTATCAAGGTCTGAGCCTGGGGCATTCCAATGTTAAGAGGGAAGGAGAAAAGGATCTAGCAAAAGAGACTGAGAGGTGAGGAAAAAAAGAGCGAACAATAAAAGAAAAACTATACTGATGATTCATCTTAGAACTATTTTGTATTACAGGATTATTATTACATCAAATGAAGTAACAAAAAATCTACTTAAAGTTTAATTGGAAAGACTGATACTGCTACTATGAAGAGAAAGGTTTCTCAACTCTGACACTATGGACATTTTGGTAAGGATAACTCCTTGTGAGAAACTAATTTATGCATTGTAGGGTGTTAAGCATTTCCCCTGGCCTCTACTCACTTGATACCAGCAGCACTACCCAGTTGTGACAATCAAAAATATCTTCAGACATTACCAAATGTCCCCTGGGGTCAAAGATCATCCCCAGTGGAGAACCACTGATTGTAGAACCACTAAGTGCTCTCTGATGTCTGCTTCCTCCATGACTCTAAGCATTTGTCAAGGTCTTTTAATGAATTTCTGTCTCCAAATTTATTGAACACTTCTTTATCTTCCTTTACTTGATCTTTCAGCAGTACTCTAGAAATATAACCCCAACTTCTTTTTCAAAACACTTTCTTCTCTTAGTTTTTGTGACTCTACATTCTAGTTTTCTCCTAATGCACTGGCCACTCTTTGTCATCATTTTAATCTAGACTCAGGGCTTCGTTCCAGTCCCCTCTTTACTTCCCCTGGTAATATAACCTGGCTTCATGGTTTTAGATGTCTCCTCTATTTTTCTGTTCTTTAATGTAAATCTCCAGTCCAGAGATCTAAGATAAAGCCTTGAATACATCACTGACTAACTGACATCTCACTTGGATCTCTTACAGGTAACTGACTTAACACGACTAAAACTGAACCCACAGTTTACCATTTTCCGTATCCATCAAATTATAGAATCCGGAAACTCAGGTGTCAGTCTGGAGTCCTTCCTGTCCTCATTTTTCACGTTCATTTTATTTGCAAACATTTTTCCTTAAAAGTCTAGTCACGACCTTCCATTTCATTGAGACTACAATAGTGCAACATACCACCATTTCTAATTGGGAGCATAGTCCTCCTATGTGGTCTCCTTCTGTTCCAGTCTTTTCTCCCACCAGATCCATTCTCCACATAAAAAGTGAAATAGTTGTCTTAGATATAAATAAGATGGCATTACTTCCTTCTCATCTCTTAGGTCTTAGCTCAAAATCTCCTTTCTTCAAATGTGCCTTTATTGATCATCTTACTCAAAACCTACAACGTTTAAGTTTTTCTAAGTCCATTTTTTTTTTTTTGCGGTATGCGGGCCTCTCACTGTTGTGGCCTCTCCCGTTGCGGAGCACAGGCTCAGGACGTGCAGGCTCAGCGTCCATGGCTCACGGGCCCAGCCACTCCGCGGCATGTGGGATCTTCCCGGACCAGGGCACGAACTCGTGTCCCCTGCATCGGCAGGCGGACTCTCAACCACTGCGCCACCAGGGAAGCCCCTAAGTCCATTTTTTATTCCCCTCGATACACTTTTCAAAACTGGACATTTTTTTGTATTTATTTATTTATTAGTTTACTTGACTTTGTCTTCGTTCCACAGAATATAAACTTCATGAGGACAAGATCTATTATCTTTATTGTATCCTAAGAACCCAACACCAAACCAAACAAAAAGAACTCTTTAAATAAAGATATGGGTATGATTGAATAAAACTTGACTGGTTCACCTTAAAATGCTATACAATCTGATCAATAACTTACTCAGTATTATTAATTATATAATCATATGTTTTATATCGTCTTATAAGATTTATGTTCAGTAAATTTTGAATATTGATCACAGCTGTTTCAGAACCATTAACTCTAATTAGATGTATTACTGAGTGACTGTCTTATGCAGTCAACAACAGTCAAGGCACAAAATGGTAATAGTGTAATAGCTGATAGTTTTAGATCTCTTCCAAAGTAATTGTAATAAATGATTTTAGCTGTTGACTGGTTTGAATAAACTCAGATGGTTTTAAAAGTATTCTTTCTAAGGAAGTATAGACAGTTTCAATTTAGAGTTTAATGGTTGTCATAAATTTATAATAATGAAGAAAAAAATTTTTAAAAATAAACTATCAATTTTTACCACTACACAAACATCCTAAAACAAGACTTTGAAGTTTTTGCTAAAATGTGTGTACACACACACACACACACACACACACACGCTTATGTGTGGGTTCATAGACATATCTATAAATTTATGTTTATGTGTGTGTGTGTGTGTGTGTGTGTGTGTGTATGCGTGTCTATGAGATGTACACACAGACCCATATATTGGGTATGAGGTTTATAGCTAGGACTCCAATTCAAAATTGAAACCTATTAAAGAAAACAATTGGTTACTTTGTTAAAGCTTTTCAGGAAAAATGGTCTAATCAAATTTTTTGAGAAAAAGTTATGATTATTAATGAATAAAATTATAAGTAAATTTATATTGAACATTCTCTTTTGCATAATGGAGAATATGCCAAAAATGGTATCTCACATTCACTTCTCAAAACCAGGTAGATCGGAGGAAACATTTGTTTTGCTCAGGAATATTCAGCTATTTAATTGTAAAAATCTAATCTGTATATTTAAAGTCATTTTCATTTTTTAAGCATTGACCTACTTTATAGTGCTTGCCATCATGCATCTAGCATTTCATACTAGAAATGATAAATGGCCAGAAAGTATGTACAATTGTTGTATAACACTATCATATTCTGTTCTAACTACTAAAATTCAAATTCTCATTATGCTTTACATATCAATTGAATTATGTCAGTCTTTTAAGTTTTAAATTACTTAATTTTCTTAAAGGAAAAATCTATCCATTTTGTATAGCTCAGGGGGTTAGAAAATCATAAGTAATTCTATCTATAAATAACTTAATCTGCATTTGAAATTTAAATTTGCAATCCTAATTACTATTCCAACCATTTTCACAGATTACAGAAGAGAATTCCCTTCATTATTTCTAAAAAATATGTTAAAAACTATCTTCCTTTAGAATGGACTTCAGTTAACATTTAGTTGTCTGAGCAATATTCTTCTGATTTCTGATACAACATATTTTCTGCCCTTTGCTGAAATGAAAATATTCCAGTGTTTTCAGTATCTGTGAATATGCTTCCAAGATATCCTGCTATCACATGGATAACTCCTTCCATTTGCTTCACTGATAATAGGGTTATAACTAAAGTATCCATAGTTTGATTTGTATATTTTTCTTTCTTTTACCTATTGATTCAGAGATAGAAATCAATGCACCATATTCAGTGTAGGGAAAAATCTTAAGTTTTGTTTTCTGAGGAGTGGGGAATTCTCAGGTCAGTATCATTTAATAATTGTGCCAAAACTTAGAAGATGAAATAGAGTGCATGTTCATTAAACTAATGGATGACTATCTGGTGACTGTTAAAGGAGCAAATATAATACATTGCAGGGAAATTCATGAGGGTAGAAAATCAATTCTTTATATACAAGATGGATTTCAAAGAAATAAATACAAATTGTCCAGGTAATAACTGGATAGACATAAACTATGTCACAAATATGTGGGAAATCATACATATTTACTATCTGGAAGGGACTTTAGAAATTTTCTACTTTAATAAAGTAGTTAGCGTTCATATGAGTATGTTGAGACTCAGAGATGTAGCAAATATCTCAAGTTAAAGTCTAAATTGTGTCACATTATAGCTGCATGGCCATAGATAAGTCATTTAATCATTCTAGAATGCACATTGCTCATTAACTTAAGGTGGTGAGAATGGATTTATTCCATATTTATAATATTGAGATATTAGGATTACAAAAAGGTTTAGGAAGCAAAGTTAAATAATTGCCCTTAACAGTGTAGCCTTAGGTATTTTTATACATATATATAATGCACTGGTTGGAGTTTCTATGGAATGCTTAATGGTTTAGAACATGGTGCTAAAATTCATGGCTCAAAGGTTCTAACCTTATAATAATGACATTTAGTTAGCTATGATGGGTTTCTAGAAAATGTACCCTGCTGTTACCCACTTTTCTTCCTATTGAATACTGTTAGTCATTGGTAGGTCTAAGAAGAGAGAGAGAAAAACAAACAAATAGAAAGTCTAGATTACACAATACATCTTATTACTACCATTAAAAGACTAATAATGTTTCAAATCCTATTAGAAAAAGGATAATCAATAACTTTGCATTGATGATGAAAGACTCTATACCACATTAATAAAATTAAAAAAATTAAAATATGTAAAATATATAAAGTATATATTGATCCATTTATATATTTGAGTACATACAGAAGAATAAATATTTAGCTATTAAACAAGTTTGGCTCGTGGCCTACAATAAGCAGTTTGCTAGAGGCTATTGATTGTATTTATCCATCTCCCCAAGGACAAAGCTAAAAAATTATCAAATCATTGTCACTGAAAATTATATGAAAAATATATATTTTTAGCAACTATCAAATTCAGGCAAGAGTAATTTGCAATTAATTTTTAATGTGAGAATATGCATTATAGGGAAGAACATTTTGCCAGTCATCATCAACATCATCACCATCATTATCATATCATTCTGTTCATCTATACAGTACTTATTATGTGCCAAGAACTATTAATGCTAATATAAATATAGTGTGTGTACGTGCACGTGTGTGTATTCCTCACTAAAACCTCATGAAATGGAGAGTACAGAGAAGCTAGGAAGCTAGTAAGCAACAGGAACAAGATTAAAACCCAGTCAGTGTAATTTCACAATATATACTCTTTATCACTTCATTAATACATGAAACTGTACCATAGGAACAATGTTTTTGCAAAGCAAACTTCTGTTTTAGAGATAAAGAAAGCTAAAGCTAGTCAAGACTGAGTCAGTCTTTTGGTCTGATTGGAAGGAGATGATATGTGAGTGAAGGAGGGCAGAGTAATCCACTGAAGTTCTTGGCTCTGTCCTAGAACTACCCTTAATAGAACTAAAGCCTTGTATAACACTGGGTTTGGGGGAGGAGGAGTTAAAGAAACAACTCTAATATATATGGATTTTTACTCACAGTTAATTTAATCTAAACTGAATTTTAAAGCTAATAATATAGCTTCTTTTAAAACCAGCTTATTGACACCTACTACTGATAAAAAATAAGTGTTCCAGATTTCCATCAAATGATATTCACGGAGTTCAAATATTTATGGTAGATACCTCTGAAAAAGGTAGTGAAGACTTCCAGATAGGTGTCTCTGATTCGTTTCAAATACAAAGCTTTAATTATTTAGTAGGATTAAAGTAATTTAATCCTACTGTGAGAGTCTTTGACTCTTTGGTTGTATGGGAATGGGCCAGGACCCCCAAAATAAGTCTTTATCTGTTATTTCTCTGCCAATTTACTTCAAAATATAAAATACATAATAAGTTGACATGCCCTAAAACAAAAAAGGATAACCTACAACCACAAGTCTAAACAAATGTTCTAGTTCATTTTTCTCAAAAGGAATAACCATGATAATCAATGTGTCCGTCATAGACCAGTAAACAATACTGTTCTATTTTGGATGTTCCCTGAAATATAGTTATTAGGAGTCAGAAGAAATGATTACACTATCGAATTGATCTCTTGCCCTAGAAGAGAACTATATTTCTCATATTGTTAAAAATGAAACAATTTACCCTGTATATTTTTGAGTTTATTTTCTAATGTAAAAACAAAGTGATGGTTCCCAATATGATCTCATGATGAAAAAAACCCTCATGTTCATAATATATTATTAAATACTATAAAATATAGAAAGTTCTAGAAATTTTAGGTATTATTAATTACCATTCTTATGTAACTACAGAAAATGTATTAAAAGAAACACATAATATCATGTAATTAAAATGAATTGTACGCTGCTATGAGAATAAAGGAGTAGGAAAATGTTCTATTTCTATACAGGGAGAATACTGGGAGGAATCACTGAATATATTAATTACCTCTTATCAGATACTGTGATTGACAGATTAAAAAAAACAGGGACGTGGGGGAAGGTGTGAGCCTTCAAATATTCAATTTTATTTACTTACAATCAAGCCACTGTTTGCTTGCCTTTTTTCTCTGCCATGGATCCTTTTGTAGAAAATTCCGCCTGGATTAAACTGAGTACTCCAAATAATCATATCTCTCTGATAATATACATCCATCCCTGTTATCCTTGAATTATGTTCAAAATGAGAAATTTGTTGATGATCGCCACTGTAGTTGAATGGATATATAAAACCCAGGATATCAGTGTCATTAGCAATGTAGAGAACTTGATCTTCAGAGCCTGGAGATTATTATAATAAAATACAAAAATAAAATAAATTTCAACTAATGTAAAGGCAACGAATGTACTTTTAAATTAACTTGAATTGTTATTCTTAACACAGTTTCTTGCTCAATAAAAATAAACCGGCTTTATACCATCTTTTAGTCTTCATGACATTTCTTTTTTTTTTTTTTAAAGAAGATGTTGGGGATAGGATTTTATTTATTTATTTATTTTTGCTGTGTTGGGTCTTCGTTTCTGTGCGAGGGCTTTCTCTAGTTGCGGCAAGCGGGGGCCACTCTTCATCGCGGTGCGCGGGCCTCTCACTATCGCGGCTTCTCTTGTTGCAGAGCACAGGCTCCAGACGCGCAGGCTCAGCAGTTGTGGCTCACGGGCCTAGTCGCTCTGCGGCATGTGGGATCCTCCCAGACCAGGGCTCGAAACCGTGTCCCCTGCACTAGCAGGCAGCTCCTCAACCACTGCGCCACCAGGGAAGCCCCATGACATTTCTAAAATACACTTAACTAAACATTTCTAAGTTATTAATGGAGGTTTTCTTAGGTCAAAGCTTACCTTATGGCTAGAAATTAGGTATTTGTAGTAGATATCCTTTTTATGAAAAGGGATTTCTATTTGGTAAGTTACAATACCTTATGTTTTAATGCTTTGGATCTGAATATTCAAATACCATGTTATATACTCATTAAGCCTCAGACATTCCTGAGCATTTAGTTTATGCACCTGAGTGATCATTACCTTAGGCTAAGAAATAAAAATTACAAGATGAAGAGTCTTCTTCTTCCAGTAGTCATATATGTCAAATGTTCTTTTATTTTTATTTTATAAAAATATCAGTGTTTATTATACTAACATGCCATAATCTCAACATTTTCTAGAATCTTGCTAACTGGAACAATGTAGCCTGAAATTTTGACACCTACAATACAATACTGATGTAATTTGCCTACTGAGACAAGTAAAACCCTAAAGAGAATCCTGAAAATAGTAATTGAAATATTAATGAAACCGTAAAGAAAGACTGAATTGCATATATAATATCTGCAAATTTAAAAAAAAATTAATACATGAGTTGTAGTTCAGCTCTATAGGCTCAATAGCTCTCACTTAGTAAATGGTTACTATGTGATAGGAGATGTATTAAGTCTTTGACAATTTATCTCCTCTTACAACAACCATGGAAAGTAAGGATTAGGCCTCCCATTTTACAGATGAGGAACTGAGGCTCAGAGAGTTTAAATTCCCCGAGGCCACACAATTGGGTGCAATGCTGGGATTCAAATACAAGTCTGTTTAATTCCATAGCCCATTCTTGCTTGATTCACTATATCATGTTGCTTTCCTCTTTTAATAACTGTCTTATTAACATTGTTAATCATGCCCTGTAGCTAACAATATTTAAATTACAATATTATTTAGTAAAAATATAAAAGCATTAAAAGCCATATCTAAGAAGCCCCAAATATATATCTGTAATTTAATTTTTTAAAAATGATATTCATAAGTAGAGGAGGTCTGAATTTGAAAACATAATTTTATTTTAAAACCTTTAAGTTCTTACTCAAAATTTCATTCTCCTTATAATGCTAACATTTAATTTAACCTGTTATTTGTATCCCAGTGGTATAATGTTTCCTCAAGTACACTAAGAGCAGGCCATGAAGAAAGATACTTCATATTCTATCACATTGGCTTTTAAATTTTACCTCCTGATAAATTGTTTCAAACACAAAAGTGATTTTAATAGTAGCCAGGTATTTGACAGCCATATTTATAAACCTTCCCATATTAGATTAATTAAGAATGATAATAGGGCTTCCCTGGTGGAGCAGTGGTTGCGCGTCCGCCTACCGATGCAAGGGAACCGGGTTCGCGCCCCGGTCTGGGAGGATCCCACATGCCGCGGAGCGGCTGGGCCCGTGAGCCATGGCTGCTGAGCCTGCGCGTCCGGAGCCTGTGCTCCGCAACGGGAGAGGCCTCAACGGGGGGAGGCCCGCATACCACAAAAAAAAAAAAAAAAAAAAAGAATGATAATTAATAAATTGGACAATTTAACCAATTAATAATTAATAATTTAATCTCTTATTAAATTCGTAATTTAATCTCTTATTAAAAAGATTTATTTTATATTTTCAGGCATTAAGCCATTGCTAAAATGCAATATGAAACATTTTTTCCCCATAAAATGTTTACAGCAAAATTATAATAACATTTAAAGTAATGGTTATATATCCTCACCTTTTGCTATGCAGGTGTTATTTCTTTCTTGAAAATTCTGGTCGCACACACATTTATAGGATCCTTCCATATTTACACATTGGTGGGAACACGTGCCAAACACCAAACATTCATTAAGGTCTAGAAAAGAAGAGCTCAAAATAGCACCATCATAACCCCAATTAGTACTGTCATTCTTACCGCTTTTCAAAAAAGACAAATGTATTTTGTGTCCTTAAACTTATTATTCCTATTTCTTTCATTGTCTTTTCAAACTGTTAAGTCTGTGACTTGCTATGTAATATTTTCCAGCCATAACAATTTTTTCACAATAGTTTCACTATAATGACTCATCAATTGTTTGTGCATTGCTTGTTAATCCACTTAACACGTTGAAATATCCATTTCAAACTTCCCTAGTATTTCCATTCACTCATATAGGGGTTGAGTTTTCTGATTACCTGCCGCCATACCTTTGCACATGTCATATGATATTCCAGTGTCCTGTAATGCCCTTGCTTTTTACATAGAAAATTTCTACTCTTCTCTCAAGATTCACCTGAAGTGAAGCCTTCCTTGGTCTTCACCAATATACAGTAATGGCTATCCATCTCCTAGATTCTCCACTTTTTGCTCTCTTGGAATTTCTCTCTTATGCCACACATATGAAATACAGTTCATATGGTATTTCATATACGTGGTCACATATTCATATCCCCTACTTGACTGTCAGTCCCTTGGGACCATAAATTAGTATTTATTCATTTTTTTATTGCCAACATTTTGCACAATTCCTGGCAAAGAATAAAGATATGGATACACCTCTAACACACTTCTGGCTTCATGTATACAAAGTGACTATGTAACAAGAAGGACCAAGTGAACAAGCAACAACAAAATCCTGAATGCCTACATAAAAATAAATATATATAAATCATAAGTAATAAATAAATCTTAGGCAATATTCTATGGCTTAGCACGTGCCTCAAATTTTAAAGTTTTAAGCAGGGCCAGGATTGAGGTCAGGTGATTCTGGTGAATTATCTACTTTCTTTTTCTTTACCTCCTCTACTTCTGCTTTCAATCAGCATAATTCCTCTGCTCCCTTTATCACTTATAGTTGCCCTAATTACATAATAAATCTGTGAGATTAATCCTTCTCTTGAATTAGAGGAATTTAAGGATTAGCACAGCAATAGTAATTTTCTCTTGTTTAGCATTCAGCAGTGTTCCAAAGCCTCAGTGGTAGAGATAAAGACTTTCACAGTGACATTTGTAAGTGACAGTGCCAAGGCTTAAACTCAGTCTTCTTGATTCTATTGTCTCTACTATGATACTTTGCCCAGGGTGAACTTAAGTACTCTCAGGAGTGCAATTCTGCGTTTAATTGAAGTGTAGGTTAAAGAGACAAAACTGAATTTACTTGTTAACAAATGCTATAGCAGGGATAAGTAAAATACATGGTATCAGCTCTCAGCCATCAAAAAAGTATTATAATAAATATATTTTATTTGTTTTGGCACCTGTAACTTTGAACAGGGAGTTATTTGTATCTGTGGTTTCTCTTTGAGATGAAATCATAATCAGTGAAAATCTGCATGTTTTGATAAAATCTCAGTTCTCTCACATGGCCCTGCATTGGCCAGAATCACCGTTTCTTCTCATCTCTATAACCATGTCTATGTCGGGAGCTTTTGAAGAGGATGGAGTAATCTCACACATGTCCAGTACTTGGAACAGTGCCTGGCATGCAACAACTATTAATCTGTTTCTATTTCTTGCTTGCTGTTCCCTTAAATTTTTCTTCCCTTTAGATATTTTAATTGAAGTGCTTTGGCTTTAACATCAAATAGTGATTTCTTATGCTCTTTTTGACCTACCTATAGAAAGGACACAAAACATTTAAATTCTTTGGAATACAAATCAAGGTAATGTCTTTCCCCTTCTCCATACCACGTCAAACTGCTTTTCTCTACTATCAAAACTTCATTTATTACATGAAGATATATATTTTGTTAGAATTCAGAAGTTACTCATTTGCACAACAGAAATACTAGATTCATAGTGATTTAAAATGAAGAACGTAGCTTGCAGGTTATATCTGTCATGGAATATAACTAAAAATAAAGAAAATTTCAAGATCAGAATTTCTAAATTTAGTAAGTCTACACAGGAAACAGAGCCCACTATTCACAAATAAGCATTAGAAAATTAATGCTATTTGGAAGTAAAATCTTGAAGAGATTGTGTGTGTGTGTTTGTATACAACTGACATAAAGTTTCTCGAAAGAAGAAATAATCTAGTCTTGAGAAATAATTCACTTTTTTATTAAAATAGAGAAACTTAAGTTGCCAGTTTTCAGTGTTCCATGTTAATGAAGAAATAAAATGGCATGAATAATCTAAACAAGTATATAACTCAAAATGTTCATATATATGATGTGGTTACAATTATTTCCCCTTTGGATGAGTACAATTAATTTCAATAATTCCATTTTGATTGACACAATGTAAAAATCACTTTTATTTACCCAAGAATAACACAAGGAGACAATAGAGCAGAGAGCTTGTAGGTGAAAGCATTTTACGAGTTGAATTTGCCCTGGATAATTTAGGTTTGGCTCTAACCACAATAATATCAATATTAATGGAGAAACTGGCAGAAAGTGCATATAGGTCTGTATTTCATGGCTCTGTAGTTAAAGCCCTAGTGTAAATTATATTTACATATAACTTACTATGAGATTCTGGCTCCCTTACATGCTCAGTTTTTAAATGATCACAAGTAAGTTGACAGAGATTTATTTAAATCCTGTCTTTGAATTTTAGGAGACACTCTTGATAATATAAAGCACTGTTTAAGACGTGGTGTTAGGACAAAAGCCCATAATTCTCTAAAAGTGAATTACCTATCACAGTATTGCAAATGCCACAACTCACGAGAAGCGTGTGATCATAAACATGTTTTCGCGAAGGCCTCTAATTCTTCAATAGTTTCTGAACCAGCAATTTCATTATTTGCATTTCAAAACAAAATTGTAACAACACAATAGAAATTCCTGCAGGTCTGAGTCTGCTGTAGGAAAGGCTTTGTAAGCCTCAGCAACGGTTAGCTTAGCAGTGCAAACAAACAGTCTCATCCCAGGGACTTTAACTCTCATAAGTAAAACAGTATCCCGTAGATACACACCATTCTGATGAAAATCAGTCTCCTGTCATCTCACAGTTTAGCAGCTTTGGGAGTCTTTTCTAACCTAAAGATTTAAGAGCAAGCTGTTGAGGAAATGTACTATACCTTCACACTGTCTGTTTTTCATGTTTCTCTGAAATCCAGGCTTACAGCGACAGAAAACAGATGTTTTTATTTGATTGCAATATGCATCATCTCCACATGGATTCACATTATCTTCACAGGTATATTCAGCGGGAGCTAGGATTTAAAAATATGATCAAAACTAATATAATGCTAATTCCTGAAGTGGGAGTTTACTATTTTTCTTAATTTGAAATTACATTTATTATTCCATAGATAACTCTTTTTGAATTTATAAGGTTATGGTCTTCTCCCCATATAAGCCCTCATTTCTTATAAAGGTATAGAAGCAGATAAAAACCAAAATCAATTACATTAGGGATAGTTTAGACCAAGCTGCCAACGGCTGATATTTACAGCTGTGATTGAGCTATACTACTTTCCAAAAGGAATTCGAGAATCAATGGCTCTAATGACAGTCTATCTTTACCATGATACAATGTACAAGAGTCACATTCTTCTCTAAGAACCAAAATATTTCCTAGAACCTACCTAGAGATGTAGGCATCTATTGCTAACTTAAACTTAGTATTCAGGAACTCAGTCAAGGGTACTACCAGTTACTCAAGCAAGAGGTTAAATCATCAGTTCCTAAACACATATAGGGAGCAGCATTTGAGTCTGTAATATGCTCCAATGGACATGGACTTCAATACAAGTTAGGACAGACTATGTGTTATTTGTAGTTTCCAGCATGGTAGTTGCAACTTCATTGCTTTATCTCCAATTCAGGAAAATATTTTAGAGTGCAAATAAAAGAGAGGGACATTATTATACGGGTAACATTGAATTAGCTCTATTTTACTTAAACAAATCTAATCACATGAGAAATATGAAAACCTTAATTATCAGAAACATAATGTTAATTCCCACTGATTCTTGATTATTTTGTAATTAATTAAAATACACCAGTGGAATTATATACACCACAGTTGAGATATACATGGCCATATCCTGGTGGATACTGCTTCAACATCCAGTGAGGAACAACTTATGTATAAATGAGAACAAAATAAAAGACTCAAGAATTGGAACTATTTTGTGACTTTTACAAGCAATATGAATTTAAGGTCATAAGTTTAATTAGTTTTCTCAATATGGAAAAATCAGATATCAAACATTAAACACAAAATTATTCACAATCAAGGTCTCATAACTCAAGTATCATAGCACTCTAACTGAATAAAATAATGAGGTCATCTTTGAGAATGACTCAGCAATGGATTAAGATTTTAAAACATTAAACAAATTATTAAGACCTTTACCATCATTCAAATGAATATCACTGTTTGTAAAATTCAGAAACTATTACATTTATATTTTATAAATAAAATATTAAGGAATATAGATTTCTTTGCTTATATCAAGGTCTGTATTTGGATAAAGTTTCAGCTTTAACAAATACACTCATTGCAAAATCAACCTTTCCTACCTCATACTTTAAATTAATTAAAATGATATTCTAAGGTTACTTTGGCAAAGGCCTAAAGACAAGTATTACTAAAGCACATTTTGAAGAGCAATCTTTTCTCACAGCAGTAAAGAAAATTTTAGTCATGTTGAAGCAGAAATTGAACTTGTGTGTTGCTGCATTTTAACAGGAAACAAACTCACTTATTCTGCAGGCTTGTTCGTCTGAACCATCTCCACAGTCATCAAGCTGATCGCACTGGAGGTCCATGGGGATACATTTTTTATTACTGCAAGCAAACTCATCTTTTTTACAAGGTCTTGCTTTATATGTAAGCTTACCTATAGAGTTATTTAAAAAATGATCAGCTCTTCACAGAGTCAAAACAAATTTATTGAGTCTATAACAGCTTCAAGATTTTGCTAAACACTATGAAAAACATAGATCCATAATCCTTTATTTGAAGCTCTTGGGGCTAAATGAAAAAAAAATTCTGAAATTTTTGATTCTTAGAAAAATAACACTGTATTTACCCTATAATAAATAACACTATATTTCCACAGGAAAATTTTTGAATATTCACCCTAAGTGAGATTTTTTTTTAAAAGTAATATAAACTACTTCAGACTAGTTCAAGTCAGGGTCTGTCACCAAATGGTTTTGCTGCATATTTTAGTTAAAGCTTTTGGTTTTTTGAGTTTTAATTTCTGAATTGTGAAAAAGGGATTGTGTATGCATACATACAATCTATATAAACACTTTTCCCCCAAGAAGTTGTTTAACAGAATATTTTAAACCACTACATTGTTTCTCTCATGCAGTACTTTCTAGAATAAAGTACCTATAACCAATGGAGATTTACAGACCTGGAGGGAGCGGATAAAGATGCACAGCTCTACTATGCAAATGAAATGTTAGTGGATTATCTTCATACCCTGTCAGAAAATCAAGTGCCTGAAAATATACCCTCAGACATGCCACTTGAAAATATTTTTAAAAATTTTTTGAGCCCTAAAATCATTATATTATCTGTAGCTGTCACTGAATCAATTATTTCACATTAAAAAGATTTACCACCACAGGGATCTTCATCTGAGTTGTCTCCACAGTCATCAACCCCATTGCACATTTGCTCAGGCTGCAGGCATATTCTGTTATTTCTGCATCTGTGCGGTCTTGTGGATGGGCAAAGAAATTTTTCTGAAAAAAAAGAAAAAACAAAGCAGCTCCTTTGGGTACACTGACTTATGAAGAACCATCCTTCTTTTGTCTTCCTTTTATTTTCTTCCTTTTCAAATCCATAATCTAGCTTTTCTGAATATCTTTTGTTGTGGAAAGTGCTTACATGTAGATACTAGAAAAATGGGTGATAATAGAAGGTATGATCCTAGCTATTTATATTAACAACAGAAAAGAGTGCACAGTTGAAATGTTGAATGAAGTAAGAAAAAGAGCCAAACGTCATGGTTTTATTTCCAAATGCTTTATCTTAGCTGACTTCCCTTAGTGTACCAAATTAATTTATGCCTACGGTTTATGCAACATGGCAGGACACAGCTATCTGAAAGAGCAATTTCACACAGAATAGAGCTTGAGCAAGCATATGTTATGGATCCAAAATTGAAAACAGGTCAATCAGCAAAAAAAAAAAAAAATCCCAACAACACTATAACTGTGTTTCTTACTCTCTGTCTCCATAAACAAATGGGTCGATATGTATTTAAGGCAAATAAGGTGATCTTACTTATTCATTTTTAATGTGTGTGTGTGTGTGTATGAGACTTAAATAAACAAAGACAGGGAATTTTACACTTGTCCTTTCCATCACTATCGAATCTGAAGACTTCTACCCCTAAAGTAGGAAACATCTCTAATGTCTTCCCAATCTCATATGCGGACTACTCCATGGCTCTATCATTGGTCCCCTGATGTTCTCACTCTTGAATTCTCTGCTTAGATATTCTCATTCATTCGCATGGATTTACTTGACACTATATTCTGAAGACTTTCAATTTGCTATCTAATTCTAGCATCTATAGTTAATTATAGGACGTTTCCTTGGGAATTTAAAATTCAACAAGTTCAAAGCTCAATTCTTCATCATCTTTCCTTGACCTCCTTCCCCTCAAACAAGCTCTGTCTTATTTCCATAGTTCAATTTGTGGCACATAATAGCCACAAGTTTGGGATTATTCTAAATGCATCCTCTCACTATGTTTCAACCCTTATTAGTCAACAAGTGCAGTTGGTATGTCCCAAATTTGCCCTCTTATCTCCATGCATGCCAGTTACAACTCCAACAGCTCAGCTATTCATTATTTCTTACAGAGATGACTGTCGTAGAATCCTTAATGTCTCAGTTTCATTGCCCAACCTAAAATCCTCTCAAAGCCACCAGGACAGCAATCTGATAATTTCTTCCATAGCTATTCATCACTTCCAGAATAAAATTTAAGATACTTCACATGGCATAATAGACTTATCATTATCTTGTCCATGCCACTCTTACAGACTCATCCCTTGTCACTCTTTATTAGCTCCTTAAAAATGCCATATTCCTTCTTGCCACGTTCCTTCTTTTAATTAAAATCTGTTTCTCATTCTAAGCAGAGTTCCTCCCCTTCAGGTTTTTTAGGAATGTCTCTTAAATTGCTCAAACCTCATGTTATCTCATATTTGAAGACATCATAATTTCCTACTATGGCTTACAGAACTTTGCTACTATATATTCACATTCTATTTTTTAAAATAAACTAAAAACAAAAACTGTTATTTTGAGGGCCAGGCATTTGGTTGTATTTTTTTCTTATCGCTATTTTCTACTTAACGTTATAAACATCACCCCCTCCCCAATGCACTGAAGACTGTAACACCATCCCTCACAGCTATTTCTCTCCATCTAAATTATTCCAGCATCCTAGGTGACATCAACATCCGTATGAGCAAACCAGCCAATAACTGCACCTCTTAACTTCCTGATTTTCTCATAGCCAATGTCCTTTTACTCTAATCCACCTAGGCCACCCGTTCTTCTAGAAGGGTGTGGACATGGGTGGATTTCAACAAATTTATCTTCTTAATTCAGCCAATGACAGTTCCTGCTGCTCGCAGATAAGAAACACTGACACAGCCGGATGTGCTATTTCCTCCAATTGCTTCATTTACAAAGCCACTGATTTTAAAAGTCTGACCAAATTCTGATAACAATCTCCAATTAGCAAACTTTTTAATTCAACCCCTCTCATTAAAGATGCTTTTTCAGTCTTACCTGAAACTTTAGCCCATTGATACATCTAACTCTTCCTTATTTACCATTGCCTTTTTTCTCTTTACTTCCCTTTCTGTTGACATTAGATTCCACATTCCATTTTTAATTTACCTATTTGATATTTATTGATAACCTTTATATGTTGGACATTTTTCTAAGTACTTTTAGAAAATCACTTTTGTCCAAATAATCTGGATTCTCTGGCCTTTTGCTTTTTTCATCTTAATTATCTAACAGAATCCCAAACCTAGATGAATGAAACCATCTGCTATCCCAATGTCTGTATCTGGGAAGCCCGGGAATGTTGCAGATGACCATACTGCAAGACCAACTGATATCACAAATATGAATATTTATCAATGCCAGATAGGCCCTGAACACTACTTGGAAATCATTCATTTATATCTATATCTATATTTATATCTGTCTATATATAATGTCACTCTTACCCTTTGCAGTAATGATTCAAATCTGCATTCCTTTTGAATCTTCCTACCACACCAACCTTTCACATTCTATATATGAACATGCTTCCTTACTATACATAAAAAAGTGGAAATAAAAAGATTTAAAAAATGTTATTATATCATTAAATATGTGTACATCCACCTGCATCTGCATATAATCTATCAACTCATTTCAAGGGGTCACTACCCTTATCTAAAACTGATTTTTTCACTTGCTCTGAAGCTTAATTTCCCCTGCCTCTTCAGGAACTATCCCATCTTTCTTGAAAAGTTTTATTACCTTCATATTTCTCATCATACTTCCTTTTTTTTTTGCTTATCCTTTTGTTATCACTCACCTGAGTCTCTTCTGGCTGTTCATATTTATCTAGATGTTGGTGGCCCTCAATATTCTATCCTAATCCCCTCCTTTTATGTTTTACTCCCTCCCAGCCTAAATCTTACAAATTCCATAGTATTTACTACTACATTTTATGTTGACTCTCAAATTTATATTTCTAGACCAGCTCTTTAAGCTCTAGAACCAAATATCTAGCACCCACTTGAAATCTGTACTTGAATGTCTCCTCAGATGCATCTCAAGCCAGACTTCTAATCTTTACTTGCAAAACTGTTCCTTTTCCTGTGTTCCCCATCTATTCAAATGTGCAAGCAAAAACAGCCTATAAATTATACTTGGCAACTTCCTCTCTCTTGCCTCCTATAACGACTCCATTATTTAATCCAACTCATTTTGCTTTTTAAATCACATTCAAACTGTGTATACTTTGCCAT
Source organism: Physeter macrocephalus (assembly GCF_002837175.3). NCBI lineage: Eukaryota > Metazoa > Chordata > Mammalia > Artiodactyla > Physeteridae > Physeter > Physeter macrocephalus. The sequence continues at coordinate 47,656,943 of NC_041215.1, forward strand.
CATGGTCTGTCATTATCTTAATCCAAGCTACCCACATAGCTTGCCTTGAGCACTGCAATTGTCTTAACTATTCTTGCCTATTTCTATCCAATATTTGTGAAATATAAATATGACTATATGCATCTTCTACTTTAAATTCTATAGTATTTTTAATTGCTTTCAGGCTAAATCTAAAAATCCCTATCTAGACTCACAAGGTTCCATGTATCTCTCCTGTCTCTTCAGTTTCATCCATTATCTATCTTGCTCTGTATTCTCCAAGCACACATATCTTTCAGCTTCTCTAGTAAACTATGGTTTGCTCTACCTCAGGGCCATTCTACATCTTGTTTCCTTTGCCTAAAATGTTGTGTCATCCACTCTCACTCCATCCCTTTCACCTACCTGGCAGCTATAAATTTCTCAGACTCAAACTCAAATGTTACTTCTTATAATCCAAGATTGAGTAAAATCCTTCTGTTCTATATTTTTATAACTTATTATACTTTTTCTTCATTGCACATATCATAGTTTATAACTATATATTTTTGTGATCATTAATATCCCTCTTCCATTAGACTCTCAGCTCTGTGAAGTCTGGGTCCATATCTGTTTCTCTCATCATTATATCACCACAAATAATCACAGTCTCTAGTTTAACAAATATTTATTAAATGAATGAATGATACTTTTCCCCACACTGTTCTCTATGCCTATGGTGACTTTTAGCCTATATCTTTCAAAACTGTAGCTTTCTGAATTCCCCTTCAGGCAGAGTTCATCTTATCCCTCTCTGCCTTGTCTTTACTTAATTCTACTATTGCTTAAAATATAAATTATGGAAATTATTATTTTCCAACCAGAATAAGATCTCCTTGTCAAAGAGAACCATGTTCTGTTCAGGTTTTTTTTTTTATCCCAATTACTTAGCACAGTCTCCAGAACATCATAGCTTGACTCAGTGTTGATACTGACGACTGAGGGGAATGCAAAAATATTCACAGAATTAAGCTGGATGTATTTTACAAGTTTTCCAGCAGCTATGCAGCATGTCTCTGAGAATCACTTCCTGGCCCTTGAAGTGGTTCTGGGGGGGTGACTCTGGAGCCCCACGTGGTTAATTAGTTTCCAAACATTTCCTATTACACTCAATAGTTTTGTGTTGAAGTGGAATAGAGAATAGAAGAAAAAAACATAGTTTATAAAAATAACAGGTTTTGGCTTGATATTGGTAAACTCATATTTTTTCAACTATTATGATTCAGAAACAATACTATCTCTGGTCATTCTCTAGAGTTCACTTTGTGAGATTATGTAGAAGAACTGAAATTGAAATTTAGTTATATCACTTATCAGTTGTACCTACAGATATCAATTCTCTAACTACTGTCTTTTTCAAGTTTTAAAATATGTTTAAAACAAAGCTGCCTCCTTGTTTCAGATTTTTTTTCTTCAACTGTAACATCTGTAGTCAATATCATCATCTATCAAAATAATTAGTTTAATTTGATATACCAAATAGAACATAGAATTTAAGAACATACACTCATGTTATGTTTTCTTTAATTCACTGGATGTGCTAATTAGTTATATCCAAAGTAGTAGTATTTTTCTTTAAATTAAAAGTTAAATTACCTTTTTTGCTGAGATTAGCAAAAGAATGAAATGAAGAACAAAAGTGTTTACCAAATACAGGAAATCATTTAATTTGGTGATCTAAAGGCGCACATTTACATTTACAGTTTGTGGTTGCATAATCACGCTTGTGACAAATGTCAGAAGTAACGTGAATTTGAAGAAGAAATAAATTTTGTTAAGATTTTCAGATTTAAATGTTAAATAACTCCTAATTGCAGTTCTCTGCCTAACATTTGTAACAAATAGATATAGATAGGTAGATAGATATAGATAGATAGATAGATAATGTCTGTATATCTCTATGTATATTTATTTCCCTTCTCTGAATAACCACAGTCTCAGTAGTGGGTGACTTGTGGAAGTACATGATTTGATTATGCACATTTTTTCCATGCTTATCTGTCAAAAAAATTGTTTAAGCCTAAAATACCAATTGGGTATAATGCCAAAGTTCTTATATGAACCTTACTCAATTCAAGAGGTCAACTACTCTAAATCCTCCTAGACAGACCATAATCTATCTTTTGAATAGTGCTGACATGTGCAAGTTCAGATTTAGGAGGGCTCTCTATAAAGTCATAAACTTTGAGCAGGGTTATCTCTTATTACCTGACCAAAAGCTGTATCTGTGGTTATACTTTATCTACCTAACCCCAGGATGGTAAAATTTGTGGTTCACCTCACCACTTCATCGATTCACTCCGGCGCACTACATCAGGAGATGAGAGTACAATCTAGAGCCACGTGAAATGCCATACCACACATGTCAGGGGCTTCGTCAGAGTTGTCTCCACAGTCATCTTCTCCATCACACACCCAGAAATGTAGTTTGCAGAGGGAATTATTGCAAAGGAACTCATCCGCTCTACATATATTTCCTCCTTTATTTTAAAACAAAAAAGAGACAGAGGGATATAGCATAATTAATTCCAGTCAGCAAAACACATATTCCTCTAATTCTCAGCTTAGTATCTAGTGTCTCATTTCCTTATTTTTTTTTTCCTGTATAATACTAGGAATATATAATGTCCAAACTTTTTTTAAAAGGTATTCATTTTTAACTTTTCAAAACAATCTGATATCACACTCATGTCTATCATATTTTCTTTAGAAAATATTGATCATAAGATGATAGAATCAAGTTTTCTCAAATATAAATTCCCTTCCATTTCATATCATTTCTATGTTACTGAGTGTAAAGAAACTTAGATTTTAAATAGTATTAATTTTCTTTACTAAAAATTATGCTGTTCTGGAAAGAAAAGACACTTTAAAAATTATTAGATAATTCAGTTGTATCTGGGAACTGACAGACTGAACCATTAAAAACAGAATGACCAGAAAAAAGTTTTTGCAGTCATACAGAAACAATTTTATAAGAGAATTATAAGTTGGTGATGTGAGGAAATATTATTTATTCTTATAAAAATTGTGCAATAGAGTACTCTTTTTGTGCGCATTTTTTAAATGTTTGCATTCTTTCTCTCTTTAAAGATAAATAGAAAGGATTAATCTCCAAACTTTATAAGCAGCTCATGCAGCTCAATACCAAAAAACAAACAACCCAATCCAAAAATGGGCACTTAGAGAAATGAAAATCAAAATTATAATGAGGTATCACCTCACACCGGTCAGAATGACCATCATCAAAAAAGCTACAAACAATAAATGCTGGAGAGGGTGTGGAGAAAAGGGAA
>NC_041215.1:47660458-47692463 GCF_002837175.3 Physeter macrocephalus
TGGATGGACCTAGAGTCTGTCATACAGAGTGAAGAAAGTCAGAAAGAGAAAAACAAATACCGTATGCTAACACATATATATGGAATCTAAAAAAAAAAAAAAAAAGTTTCTGAAGAACCTAAGGGCAGGACAAGAATAAAGACACAGACGTAGAGAATGGACTTGAGGACACAGGGATGGGGAAGGGTAAGCTGGGACGAAGTGATAGAGTGACACTGACATATATACACTACCAAATGTAAAATAGATAGCTAGTGGAAAGCAGCTACATAGCACAGGGAGATCAGCTCGGTGCTGTGACCACTTAGAGGGGTGGGATAGGAAGGGTGGGAGGGACATGCAAGAGGGATGGGATATGGGCATATATGTATATGTGTAGCTGATTCACTTTGTTATACAGCAGAAACTAACACAACATTGTAAAGCAATTATACTCCAATAAAGATGTTAAGAAAAAAAAAGAATGCAGGGACATTCTAACTTAAAATTAAATACAGCCACCACAGGCAAAGGACCCAAAGTGCAAATAAACTTTAGTTGTATGTCTAGATATGTAGCAATATATAGCAGAAATGGCAATGGTTAGGGAGATAGGAACTTGCTTTGTCTTGCTTTGGAAAAGTGTATTAATTTCTATGGGGCTCAACATTTTCATATGCTACAAAAGAGGTATTGTTAAGATTTATAAGTTCATATTTGCAAGGAGTACATGGGGAAATCACACAAAGAAACTTGATGGGAATTTAAAATTAAGATTAATAAGTTGCTCTCAGAAAATTATATTACCAATTTAAATTTCATATATAAGTAGTATCATTTCTATATTGGTGAGATTTGATGATTGAAGGTATTAACATATTAAAAATGGATATGTTTATTAAAACACGGAGCTGGGGAGTGACAGTGCTCATCCTTGCAAGCCTAGAAAATTCCAAGAAAGAAGCATTGTTCATTTTATGTATGTACTTTGGAGAGAATAATGAGCCTAGGCTTGTGAGAGTCAATAAGCTCTTCTTGTTCTGAGTTTTGACTTGCACACTAATCTCTAGTAATTCACTTCCAGTAGCAAAGATTTAACTTAGGAAATCACAGAATCAGATTTGGGTTTTAGAATGACAACACTAGCTACAGTGAGGAAAACTCAGAAATGAAGACAGGGAGAGTAAAGCCAAGATGAGAGGAAAAAGACCAATTTGAAGAGGGCTTGAAGCAATTCAGAAAACAACTGATGGAAACCTGATTTAGAGTAGCTACATTTGAGAGCTCTTCAGGAGGTAGAATCCTCAGGATCTGATGGCTAACTAGATGAGGGTGGTAAAGGAGAGTGAATAGTCAAACACAGTACTCAATTTTTGGTTTGTTTGGATCATTCAGTGAATGTTGGTGTCATTCAATAAATAAAAGATCACATTAGGAGGATGAGGTTTAGTGGAAATATGACACAATTCATTTAGGTTACTGGTAAGACAATCATGTGGTGATATTTAGCAGGCTAGTGGATAAATGTGTCTGAAATATGGGATAGGTTTCTGAGGCGTAAATGTAGAGTCGGGAATGATCAGAATACAGTTATTATTTGAAATTTAGAAGAGAACACAGAGAAAAACAGCGTTTAAAGTTTGAATAGATAAAGAGGAATCTGGGGCTTCCCTGGTGGCGCAGTGGTTGAGAGTCCGCCTGCTGGTGCAGGGGACACGGGTTCGTGCCCCGGTCCGGGAAGATCCCACATGCCGCGGAGCGGCTAGGCCCGTGAGCCATGGCCGCTGAGCCTGTGCGTCCGGAGCCTGTGCTCCGCAACGGGAGAGGCCACAACAGTGAGAGGCCCGCGTACCACAAAAAAAAAAAAAAAAAAAAAAAAGTTAAAGAGGAATCTACCAAAGAGACTGAGAAGAAGTAGCCAGAGTGGTTGGAAAAATACCTGAAAACTTTTCTAACAATAAGTTAATAGTTAGCACATTTAAATGATGCTAAGAGAGTAGCTTTAGTGAAGTGGTGGTGGGTTTAGTGAAATGTTTGTAGTTGTTTATTATAGATGAAGAATTTGTAGTCCAGAAGTTTAGCTTTAAAGGAGAGGAAGAAAAGAGGAAGTTAAGGAATTCAGTAGACAAGGTAATGTTGAGGATACAGAAGAGAGAAAAGGTAATTCAGATAATGAATTCCTTGAGAATCAAGAAAGTGTGAAGGATTTGAGATCTAAAGCAAAATAAAAGGATTATCCTTAGGCTGGAAGACAAGTCTTCCATTTCAAGAGAAAGGAAGGAGGAAATGCTAGGCACAGCTATATGTAGCTTAGTTAATTTTGTGTCTAGATGTTGAAAAAAGCTCAGGATTTTTACTATTGCTGTGAGGTGGAATGTGAGATAATAAATCAACTTTTTCAAAACCAGATATGGTTAATGGTAGAGAGAGACGATTAAAAACATATAGGTAGATTGCTTAGAATCTTGAGTGGTAGTTGAAGCTGAGGCCAAGAATTTATAGTGATACCATTCAGAACGGGTCTAAGTTTTCCTTCAAAAATGCTTAACAGAACTGGTACAGCTTACATTGACACCTCTGAGCACTAACAAACTAAGACACAGAAAAAGGCAGGTCCTTGGTGAGTGCAGCAAGGTGAATGTCACCATGTGAGACTTCTGACAGTACAATATCTGGCATTGGGATGCCCTTTTCTTTCAAACATCTGCAATGTTCAACTCTAAAAATGCCCTAATTTAAAAAATAATCTCAATTATCAAAATCAATGCAAGAAAATATATTACCATTTAGGAACTCTGTCTGAAAACAAAAAGATATAACATGAACAGCCTTTAGTATTAAAGATATGAATATTGGTTTGAGGTGAGCTTTGGCTTAATTCAATATCAAAATCCATAGAATATGAAATAGAGTTGTATTCTTTCAGAATAAAGATTCTAATGACTAAATCTCATCACATGTTCCATTCTAAAATGGATTAAATTCAAACAGAATTTGTGAACTCTTGACATCCTCTGATTATTTTTAAAAACTCTATTTGTAGCACATCAGTCTTGTTAAAAGGAAAAAAAATGAGTTCCCAAAGGTATTGCATTACATAACATTATCATTTTCCCCATAAGAGTGTGGGACATGGGACTTGTATGGCAGCCCAGTGGTTAAGACTCCAGGCTTCCATTGCAGGGGACACAGGTTCGATCCCTGATGGAGGAACCAAGATCCTGCATGCCACAAAGTGTGGCCAGAAATAAATAAATAAAACAAAAAAAAGTGTTGGACATGCCACTATTTTTATTAAGAAGAAGAGAAATATAAATGAAATCATAATTGTAGCAGAAAGGCAAAGGTTTTATGATAACCTACGAAAGGTTTCCTATTGTACTAGGAAGAATTTGCATTGCAAAAAATGCATGGGGGGGGCCGAGGTGGTGGGTGTTCGTCACAGCTTACCCTTCCCCCTCCCCATGTCCTCAAGTCCATGCTCTAGTAGGTCTCTCACTTCGTCACAGCTTACCCTTCCCCCTCCCCATGTCCTCAAGTCCATGCTCTAGTAGGTCTCTCACTTCGTCACAGCTTACCCTTCCCCCTCCCCATGTCCTCAAGTCCATGCTCTAGTAGGTCTGTGTTTTATTCCTGTCCTACCACTAATCTCTTCATGACATTTTTTTTTTCTTAGATTCCATATATATGTGTTAGCATACGGTATTTGTTTTTCTCCTTCTGACTTACTTCACTCTGTATGACAGACTCCAGGTCTAGCCACCTCAAGACATCTTAACTTAACAAGCTTATTTTGAAATGGCATGAAGCACACATAAACAATTAAAAACAGGTATAATTTAAAGAGATTAGCTGGATTAAAATCCCAGTTTCCTAGTTATGTTCTTGATCAGCTCAATGGGAGGTTATTAGAAAAATAGATAAGTATATATTAATTAACAACAACCTATGTTTAAATATAACTTAGCTCTTGGCAGTTTCATAGAAATTTGGACAAGTGAATCATCACAGAAAATAATCATCTAGAGTTCTCATCTTTATTTGGGTTGAGATAAGCTTAAATATATAATATTTTATAATTTCTATAATAATATACGCATTTGAGCTGATAATTACTAAAAAGAATAACTATCTTTTCCAACAAAATTGCTATAAAGAATAAAGTTTGAAAGCTCAGGCCAAAACAAACACCAAGTTTCCTTAAGGCAACATGGTTTACCTTTAAAAATGTGACTGTTGGGCTTCCCTCGTAGCGCAGTGGTTAAGAATCCGCCTGCCAATGCAGGGGACATGGGTTCGAGCCCTGGTCCGGGAAGATGCCACATGCCGTGAAGCAACTAAGCCCGTGTGCCACCATTACTGAGCCCGTGCGCCACGACTCGTGAAGCCCGTGCTCCTAGAGCCTGTGCTCCGCAATGAGAAGCCACCACAATGAGAAGCCCGCGCACCGCAACGAAGAGTAGCCCCCGCTCGCCGCAACTAGAGGAAGCCCTCATGCAGCAACAAAGACCCAATGCAACAAAAAATAAATAAATAAATTTATTTTTTTAAAAAGTGAATGCTGCTTTTAATTCCATAGTATTTGGGATTTCAGTCCTTTTAAAGTAAACCAGTAAAACTGATTCACATTGAAAATGTTCCATGTTTATCCTGCAGCTCTCTTATCTCCCAGCCCCCAGCACTTAACCCCTGTTAGCTAACGTGTCCAGATTTGAGATGAATGGAAGTAACATTTAACAGAAGAGATGTTTATTCTGGCATTTTATCTCCTCAGTGCCTTGAAGTGCTTTTTTCCAATACCTAAACAACTTCCTGGCAGCAAATCAAATAGTAGAAATCTGAACTTGGTCATGCCTTATGGTACATCCATACAGGATCAAACATTTTAACCAACAAGGTATTCCATTGGAATTTAATTACTTAGCAGCAAAGGAACCCAAGAAGTGTTAGAAGCAGAAATAGGGAGGGTAGGGGAGCTTTGACATATTTCTAAATGGTTGAATGGCTCTCAACTCTTTTTTTAGTCAGTAAGCTTAAACATTTAATAGTCATTTTAAATCTGAAAGTTGTCTCAGATTTCAAATACTATAACGTTCAGTTTTTTACTTTAATGTTTGATTTTTTAACCTGGAATCCTTTGTTCAAACACATTTTTTTATGAAACCCAATATTAAAAAAGTAGCTAAATCCTAAAAGGATTGCCCACCACCACCCACCCTCCCAGGCACACACTAACTTTCCAGGTGTTTCTACAGCTGTTGGAGACATTTCACTGTGGCTGGACTTGATAGCATGAGAACATGAGCACAGAAATGTCCATGGAGATAAGACAAGAAACTGGACTGCTTGATTCTCATCTCAGTAAATTCTCTGTGCTGTTACATAGTTCAAATCCCATCACCCCTTCCTTTTTTAATATTAGAAAACTCCTCAGAAGCCTTGGAAAACTCCTCAACATGCATAATGCTAAAACCAAGTTCTATAGCATGACTCCTCAATTACTTGTCGCTCCTAAACAGATCGCTTCCCTCACCTCTGTGACTTTGAACATCATGACCCCACTGCCTGAAATGTACTCCCACATTTTGTTTGCCTTCCTAATTTTTCACAGCAAGAAACTCATATTCCAACAGGGAAGCTTAGTCAAATAATACAGAAGTGATTATATTAGAAGGAAGAACATGACAACAGGAATGCAATCAAATGCTTCCTAGGGAAACTAAAAAAAGACTGCCATTTGGTTGAAGACACAGTAGTAACTGAGATGGACTTAAAAGAATAGATATAATTTTTACTGGCAAAGGTAGTGAGATGGCAAAATAGTAGAATAATCAAGAAAGATGCTGAAAAGCATGGAGGATATTGCTTGAATATTATCTTCCAGTTTGGCTAGAATTTATGATACATAAAGAGGATTAGTAGAGTTATAAGACTGGAAAGGTGAAATGGGATCATTCTCTTATAACCCTGACTGCCAGGTTGTGGTATTTGTATCTAACCAGGAAGAGCTTTAAGTAAAGATGGACATAACCAGAGTTACATTTAAATAAGATGAACATGGCAGCAGTGAATAGGATGTACTGGTGACCAATTGGGTCACTAATAGCCCAGATAGGAAGCCATGAGGGAAAGAACAAGACTGGTGACAGTGACTGAAGCTGAGGGGATAGAGCTTATTAGTTAGAAAATGGTAAATGATGAGTAGCTTAATTGTGGTCCCAAAGTCTTTGACTATAAGATTGTATATGAGTTGTTGGTACCAGAATGTCCACAAAGTTTGCTTTCTCTAGAGTAACCAATTACAGAGAGTGTGAGAACTTAAGCTAAAGTAGAAACAGCTATTACGGAAGTTTAATCTTTTACAGTTTTTTATAAGGCACTGCAGATTCCAAATGAGAAATAGGATTTCTTCTGCTGATATAACTATACTTTATCAGGTTTGGAATAGAAATATAGTACATCATAAAGTTTTGATCTAATATTAAAGAAAGTAGAAGATATTTTTCCTTGAGCAACTAGATATTTACAGAAGTAAATACTTTAGGTCCATTTAAACTGTGTAAACCCTGAATGTCTGTTCAAATGCCTTGCAACATATGTCAATATCTAATATCATCTCTGTTGATGATGTTCCAAATATTCTAAAATGTAAAGTTGACTGAGAGACTTTTATAAGTAGGTAAAAATAAATTTTGTATTTAAACAATATATCTAATTATATATCTAAATATATATATTATAATATATATTAATAAGATATATATTTCATAATATATCTTATGAAAATAATAAGAATGCTGCAATTTGTGGTCATTTTAAGATTCACCCTATAATTTCTTTGCTTTCCTCTCATTAACTCTAAAGTAGCCATAATTGCTGTTTTTAATGTGGTGACTTAAACTAAAAAGTTATCTGTCAGGATTTTCACACAGCTGGAAAAAAATGATGCTATAAAACAGAAAGTTTCTTTCAGACTGACAAATATTGTAGGTCATTTTCTCAACCATATGGCAAGAAAGAAATTTGGGGCACAACCTATAACCTATATATGATCTAGCATATTAGTAGGTGTTGTATAGTATACCATATGCTGTTTCTAGTCTTTCAGAAACAAGGCAAGCAATGTGGAAGAGAAACATGCCCAGAAAATACTTTGGTAGGAATGGCTATAGTGGCTATGTTCCCTGGATTCTTCTCATATCCCCATCCCTGACCCAACATCTAGTCTAAAGACATGCTCATGATGGGCACCCAAAACACACTTGCATTTTGGTTGTCTTTGTTATATGAAGAGGAATTTATACTCTTGTCTGAAAATGAGCCAGATTTTGCTTATTTAGAATAGGCTATTATGTAATGAAACTAGAAAAGGAGAATCATTTAATGATCTTATCCTCTGCCTCTAGCACACTATGTAAATATTCTGCGTAGCATCTTAACTGCCATTCTCTTATTTGCAGGCGCGCGCACACACACACACGCACACACACAAAGTACCTTACCTCTGTCACAGTTCTCTTCGTCACTGCCATCCACACAGTCATGAATTCCATCGCAAAGCCATCTAATTGGAATACAGTGGGCTTTATTTCTGCATCGAAACTGATCTTCTTTACACTCAGTCACACAGTCCATCTGTTCAAATACAAACGGCCACTGCAGTTTTCATTAATGATAATGTTATCGTCACAAGCAAGATAAACATGCAGCTGACAATACTGGAGATTGATTATACTGTGGGCTTTGTTTTATTTTTATTTAATGAATATCACCTCTGCAAATGACAATAGGGTTTAGTCTATGGACAGCACGAAGATTCAGGTATTTGCTGAAATTACTGTATTCAATGTTCTTGTCTTGACATTTTAGACAGTGCTAAGAATCAAGATTCTGACTCTTTGTTTTTACTATATTTGCTTTCTCAAACCTAATTCTTGTAATTCAGAGATTTTAACCAAAAGATAGATTTTACCTCATCTGAACCATCAGCACAATCATATTCTCCATTACATTTCAAAGATGCTGAAATACATCCTCCACTGGCACATATATATTCACTTGATGAGCAAGTAGGAGAAGCTGAATATAAAGTTGAAATTTAGATTTAGTGAACAGAATGAATGGTTGATAGATAAAAGCATATATAAGCATATAAAAATTATACGTAGTAATGAAAATAGTTTAGATTATTTGAGCTATATTCAACATCTGATATTAAATATTGACTTAAGATGTGCTTTACAATATTATTGCATTGTATTAAATATACCTCATGATGTAATAGCCTGTACAATAAGTATGCAACTCACTAGACTAAAGAAAGAAAGGGAAAGAAAAAAACCCTCTATATCCTCCATCCTTCTGATTTGTGAAGAGGTAAATGCATTTTTTTACAATTTTAAACTAATTTATTTAAAAGACAAAAGCCTCAAATTATTTTTAAAACTGTAATAGGATTTAGTGACCTTTGGGAGTGTTAATTCGTATGTGCATTGTATAAAGCTAAAAGTGGAAATCTTGGCATAGTCTCATAGACCCCATGATATCTATTTGGCTGTTTTGATATAAATGTCATATTTACATAAGTTTTAAGAAGTTTTTTTTTTTTTGGTTTGGGGTTTTAAATATGAATATATGTATAATTAGCAGAGTCTGTAGAATTCGAAGTATTTCTTTATGATATGGAAAAATTTTTAAAAATGTGGATAAATAAGTTACTACCAATACCCAATTTAATTAATTGACATAATAATGATGAGACCTTTCTTTGTCTACATGTTTGAGTTTGCTGAGTTTGCATTCAAACCTCTGGGGTTCTTGGCCTTATATTAGACTACTAGGTAGCCAAATGTACTTACATAATGACCTGTGGTCTAAATTACTTAGTCCAGGAATGCTAAAAAGCTTTTCCCTTGGGATTTAATTTCTTTTAATTGGCAGTGTTTGCCTAGGGATCTGTATTAATAAGGAGTCTGGGAATATGTCTGGATTCAGTAAGAAAAAAGATGTGATCAATTAGCAACATGAACCATGGGCACGGTACTGGGACAATGGTAATGTGTGTGCCAGGTATCTGCAATTCTGACCTAGTCTCTCAAAGTAATTTAACCATGAAAGTGCTTATAACCATATACATAGATTACAAAGTGATTTTTTCCCCAGTATTTTTTTTCCTGTAGAATATTGTTATTAAAATTCCTAAGTATAAAAGTTAATTTAATGAGTATATTTAAAGTCATGTTTAAGGAATAGAAATGTATAAATTGGGTTTTTCTTCCTATACTCTGGTTTTGTGTCTTAATTTTATTTTTATTTTGGACCATGATATAAATAGAAATAATAGACATCCTTTTTCTCAGTTGGTATCACATTGAAACTACTACATTCTGTTTTATAACCTTAATTTCCAGAATTGAAAACTGACTTTTATCATACTTACAGTTTCAACATATTTCATGTTGCTGTCTTGGAAAAACAACTCCAAATGGTGTAGAAAAATATAGAGACCAGAAAACCAAATTTTGGGGAGCAATGCTTGGATCTTGAAATAATAACAATCTTACCTGCCAAAACACTTTCAAAATATATGAAGGGCACACCAATTAATTTATCTACAGATATTTCAGATTATTTATTAAAAACAGTAAATATGTACATTTGCCAGTGTTTTATGCATATCATTGCTTAAATTTAAATTCTAACCAAGTTAAAATACTAGTTAAATGAAATATGGCCTCAAGAATTTTACCTGGCTCACAGTTTTTCTCATCTTCTCCATATTTACAGTCTTCATGGCCATCGCATTTCCATTTTGCTGATATACACTGACCATTGGAACACTGGAACTGATCTTTGGAACAACTTGTTTCACAATTTCTCTGTCAAAAACAACACAGACATAATTAAAATTAATTTTTTAGACAAATGTCTTCAAACTCAAAAAAGACACATACAAGAAACTCAGATGGTCACATTTAAGCTTGTGACTATATAACATTATAATCCTTTTCCACTTTCATTTGTCTCTTAGTCATAATAAAACAGAGAAATGTAAAAAGAACATAAATCCCATGGCTTTATCAACTAATTAAATTGCTCTGAGTGGCTCATTCTCCAATAGACAGTTACAGGGTAATGTAATTTTAATAAGTGTAAGTGACGATGAAGATTGTGGGGAAATAAAAGGGCTAAAAAATATTTCTAAGCAAGTACAGCTGGTTCCTTGGGAGTGGGGTGGAAGGATGAACGTGAAACAACTAAGAATCCTAAGGCAACTCTGTCTTGCCTTGGCAAAACTTCCCCTAATGTTCTTTCTTTCCTCTTATTCCCATTTGTGTTCCCTCTGTACCTGTTCTTTTACAGTTTGGTTGCTGTTCATATTCTTTTTCCACTCTCCTGACATTTGTTCCTGTAGAACTGTGAAATGAACTGTCACAATTGGCATTTTCTGCTAGCTCGCATACAGATTTTATTTGGAAGTCAAATAAGATAGTAGTGATACCGTTGGGGGTCTTTCAGTTCTTTATGTGAGATCAGTGAAAGGGATCCACTAGAAATTTACTTTCCTTGAGTCTGACCGCTCTGATTGAAATGGGATGCTCCAGTGAAATATCTTGCTGGGATGCTGTTTTTCTGCTGTTTAGCAAATTCTACTGTTGCCAAAATCTATTTGTCTGCTCCTTTCACAAAAGGTGCAGCACTCTCACAGCTTGTGAAACTCCCAGTGAATGAAGCATATCAAACTATTACTCCCTGCTTCTTCCCAGTTTCATCCCATGTAAGAAAGAAGAGTTTATTTTCTAAATTCCTATAGTTTTCTCTTTGCTGATGGCAGTTTAGACTGCCTGCTATATAACTGATTTTCTTCTTTCCTTCCTTTCTTCTTCCCTTCTTCTCCCAAGTATTGAAGATTTACCGTTTACTAGAGTTTCTTAAATAATAATGCAAAGAAAACTAAGATTACTCCCCATATTTGATAAATTCTAATAGAAGACCAGCACCTAAACCAACAATTGCAGTGAAATATACTGTCAAGATAAATGAATATGCTTTAAACATATGAATTCTTAAAGGTTTCACAGAAGAAGTTTAAACAGAAATGGAACTAAGAGAAGATTTTTCATGTGTAAGGAGAATTAGAAACGTGCTGTATCTGAGGGGTAAGTTATGTAATGGTGCATGACGTTGAAGAAACAGCCCATGCACTGGTCATGAGAAAGTAATTTCATATATTTTGTTCACCACCTTCCTCTTCCATGCCCAGTACTATGCCTGGGACACATTCAATAAGTAAGCATTCAATAAAAACTGCTGAATAAATGGTTGAATGAACGAAGTAGCAAATGTAGAAAATCAGGAATATAAATTAACATTTTATGTAATTCAGGTCCACTAGGATAGGGATCATGTCTGTCTATGAATCAAGTGTCTAATATATGTGTTGATTATAACTGCTCAGTATATATTTATAGAATTAATTAATGTTCACCTCAGCAATAAGGCTAATTCAAGTAAAAGAGTTCAGTAACCAGTAACACTGGTCTATTTGTATTGACAATAACACAGAAGGTAATACTTCTAGACACTTTTTCTATCATCAGAAGATTTTGATTTATAATAGATTACAGTATAGTTGATGCAGTGTGTCTGTGTTTATATTTGTGGGGTATTTAATTATCTTAGACATTTAAAAACATACAGAAAAATAGAGAGAATAGAATAATAAGACCCACATGCTCATCATGCATATTTAACAATTATCCACACTTGGTTATTCACGTTTCATAATCCGCTCCCCCAATTTACTTATATTATGAACTTTAACATAACAATGATAGCTTCAGAAAATTAACAGTATCATGGAATTAACAAAAATTTCTTAAAGTTATTCCCAATCCACATTAAAAATTTTCTTATTTTCTTAACTATATAAAAATACTGTTTGGTAAAAGAAGGATGTAAAAGATGTCTATAGGGCTTCCCTGGTGGCGTAGCGGTTGAGAGTCCGCCTGCCGATGCAGGGGACACGGGTTCGTGCCCCGGTCTGGGAGGATCCCACATGGAGCGGAGCGGCTAGGCCCGTGAGCCATGGCTGCTGAGCCTGCGCGTCCGGAGCCTGTGCTCCGCAAGGGGAGAGGCCACGGCAATGAGAGGCCCGCGTACCGCAAAAAAAAAAAAAAAAAAAGATGTCTATACACTGAGTTTGATTTGAGTTTCTTGTAATGTGTAACTATTTTCCATTCCCCTACTTTTTTTTAATGCCATTTATTACTTGAAGGAACCAGGTCATTTGCTCTATAGAATGTCCCACATTCTGATTTTGGCTGAGTGAATCTAAGAATGTTGATACATTAGCAACCTCCAAAGTAACAATTGAGCTTTTTATTTGTTTAAGTATTATTATGAACTCATGTATTTTTGTACATTTGTTATATTTCAATACATTACAGTCATTTGTTTTTTCTTTCTGATGCTCAAATTGTCCTTTTTGTCAGTGGAAAGCCCTGCAATTTTGCTCCTATGTACTCTAGACACTATCCTAATAGCCTTGTTTTCTGGCTTGACAAGATGTTAGCGGCTCATTTTGTCAATTTCCTTTCTCAGACGTAGAATTAAACATTTCTTAAAGGGGTTTTGATTCTGTTAATTGGAAAATGTATTTAGAGGTCATGATGTGAGTGTTAGAGATAGTCTTTAAGGCTGGGATGTCATTGGTTTTAGGATTTTTCAGTGGCAGAGCTAAGAATATATATTTTTAAAAAGAGAAAAATAAATCAAGATCTCAAACTGATACTTTTGAATTTAATTACAGGACTTTTATTTACTTTCATTGTTTCTAGATTTGTATCTCCTTTATTTTACTTAAAAATTTTGAGTGTTAATAATATTTTAAAAATTTAACATTTGAACTATCCTACCCTTAAGATATTGATATATGAAATTCAAATTAGCAAAACCAATGTTATTATTTAATAACATATCTACGAATACAGTTTAAGATTCTTTTACATTTCTTTTTGTCCTTACAGAGGACATATATTACATATATATATATATATATATATATATATTTTATTGCTGTACGCGGGCCTCTCACTGTTGTGGCCTCTTTGCGGAGCACAGGCTCCGGACGTGCAGGCTCAGCAGCCATGGCTCACGGGCCCAGCTGCTCCGCGGCACGTGGGATCTTCCCGGACCGGGGCACGAACCCGCGTTCCCTGCATCGGCAGGCGGACTCTCAACCACTGCGCCACCAGGGAAGCACCCCATATATTATATTTTAAAGGCACTTTAAATAGTTCTTCTCTGTGTTTGTCACTAACTTGATACACAATTACATTGATCCAAGTTTTTGGTTTCTTTTTTTTTGTTTTGGCTGGAAATTAACAAACTAATTCAGTTAACATTCATACAAAATTAATCCTCACAATTTTCTTTTGTTCCCAATATGAGAATATCCTGCATGTAATTATGCTTTCTAGCCATTTGTTCAGCTCACCTTTTTATTTGTTTGTTTGTCTGCTTGCTTTTCTTGTCAATGAAACCTATCATGCTAGATTTTAGAAAGGAAATAGAAATCAGCTGCCCATAGTGTTAGCCACTTCCTTACATATAGACTATACCAAATGTCTGTAAATGTAGAGAAAGAGCAGCTTTCAGAGAGTTAATTTAATTCCCTAGGGACATTATCATAAAAATGTCCAGATAATGCAGATATATTCAGCCATCTGAGAACTATGTCCATGAACTTACAGCATGAGAGAAACGGCATGGATAAGGATGTCTACTTTCACGCGAATAAGATTTTGAAAAAGAAGTGTTTGATTCTGTTTACGTATGTTGGACATCTAGTGAACAACATGAAAGACGAAATCACAAGCCTTAAGCAATATATCCCCACCTCTTGATGCTTCACAATGACATGGTGCTGATGGAACACATTTTTTTTTTTTTCTGTTTTTTTTTTTTTTTTTTTTTTTTTTTGCGGTACGCGGGCCTCTCACTGCCGTGGCCTCTCCCATTGCGGAGCACAGGCTCCGGACGCGCAGGCCCAGCGGCCACGGCTCACGGGCCCAGCCGCTCCGCGGCATGCGGGATCCTCCCAGACCGGGGCGCGAACCCGGCTCCCCTGCATCAGCAGGCGGACGCGCAACCACCGCGCCACCAGGGAAGCCCCACATTTTTTTAAAGAAAACAAAACCCAAACATTTTAATGATATGGATGAATTTATGTGAAATATATTTTCCTCACTGGGAAACATTTAATACAATTTTTGAGTAAATAGATACTAAGGAAATATGTAGCTGAGCAATGTAAGACTTGAACTTCCCTGTGCATTTTTAAAAATTTCATTTTGACTTGTTTTGTGAATAGCCCCATGAATAGAAATGGTATTTTTCATCTTCTCCTAAGTGACCTTTGCAGCCTAAAGGTTTAAGTTTTCTGGACTTCAGGTGAGAAATTAATTAAGGTTTCCAAACTCTAGACTCTTGTATGTGATTAGGGGAACTTTTTCAAGATAGAGAATGGAGAAGAATCGTCCAAACTTGATAAGAATACCTGAAGGCTGGGAAAGATCTAGTTAGTGTGGGCTCTATCATTAATAGAGACCTGCAGTGTCTCCCAAAGAGGCGGGTAATCAGTGGATACTTGAGGAAGCTGAACCTGAAACACAGAAACCTCTAGAGCAGCAGGTGGATTCTCTCTTGCCAAGCCTACAGTCAGTGGGAGGCCCTTTGTGAGGGTAAGTACATATTCGAGTCAATATGGTCTAGGGAGGCCTAGGGAGTCACTGTGTATCAGGAGGAGCCATGGTGTCCACTGAGCTCCAAAGACCTCATTTTTCCTTCATCTCTGACTGGACTTGATTACACAAGTGCTATGTTCCTGAGAGTAACATGAGAAATCATTAACAGAGAAAATCACTATTTTCTCATAGTAATCACAGTGATTATTACTGTGTGTCATGTATTATTTTTAAAGCATCATGGAGTGATTAATATCTGTAACACGAATGCACAGATGCATAAGTAATGAATTGCGTGAAGTTTTATAAATGTTAGCACAATCTAAGATTACAGAATTATCCAGAGAAATTCTAAACTTTTTCACTTAACTGTGTGTATGTAGAGCTTATTATAAATGGATTGTGATTCATCATCTAAGCAAAGCTAAACCTGCGGTTTAATAAAAATTGATGACCCATATCTAAGTCTATAAGACTATATGTACTGAAGAAAGAGATTGGGGAGAAGAAACTGTTTAAAATGCATAAAAATATTAGTCCTGACTATAAATACTGCATTAAATTTATGAACAAATTCACAGATGGCAAGGGCATCAGCTATAGGGAATAGGGTTTCCAAACATCTTATTCCCAACCCAGCCATTCACCACTTGAGGTAAAAGAGAATATAAAATTAACTGTCAATAGTAGCACAAGAGCTTTTCCCTGTGCTGGATGTGTGCAGCACGGCGCTTAGATATAATACTTATCTCAGTGTGTCAGGAGCAAAATGCATTCAGAGCTGTCCTTGTCACACTCCTTGAATTGAATAATAATTACGAATGCGATTTTAAGGAACTACTTTATTTTTTGTTTGATTTTGCAAAGATGCCTACCTCATCAGAGCCATCTGCACAATCAAAATCTCCATCACACCAAAACCTTGAAGAAACACAGTCCCCATTGGCACAGAGAAAATCTTTCACTGTACAGGTTTGTGGCTCTGGGAACAGAAAAATAGCACAGGGTTATTCTGTTATATGCAACTTCATTCTAAAATTTATATGACATACAACATGAGGTAGCATTAAGAAAATAAAGGTTAGCCAAGCAGAACCAATAAATTGTTTAGAAAAAATGTTTCATGAAGGATCTATGGTACATAATATAATGATTTTTCAAATTTATTTTTAAAGTCAGGAATAGAAAGTGGCATTATAGAAACAAATTGAAAAAAAGACAAAAGATAAATAGCCTACTGTTTACTAAAAATGCAGCAGCAAAGTAAATTAAAAGGCATAAAAATCTACACATTAAAACAAAACAACAATCTTTTCCAGTTGAAATTCTAAGTCATTTTATGTACTTACTTAAAGCAAGTAAGACATTTTGTTACTCCTTGTGAGTACCCAGGGTTGTTTATTTAGTGAAGATTCTAGAATTTGGTTCTTGACTTTTTATTATGTATTCTAATGACTTTCTAATTCTTCAATTTTGTCCCCAGAAAATCCAGAGTTCCTAGAACTAAATTATACATGGAGGTATTATTGGACAGGACTGGGTGGAGTAAGGATTGAAGAGGCAGGAGGAGATTCTTTTTTGAAAATTGCCTCTTTATTTATGCAATTGTTTGCTTATGCCCTACATAATTTACCTGCCATTTTAGATAATTTCCCAATTTAATTTAATTATGCTTCACCATATTCCACATAGGACATAAGCCAAATATTGTGACTTGCTATTTGGCTTCATTCCTATGTGGAATATGTTTCATCTGGACAATGAAGTAGGACTGCAGAAATTTGTTCCTGCAAGTAATCAATACGACTGCTGGGCATCATCTATTGTTTGGTTTTGGTTCTCCAAAGAGAAATGATATCTGGTATGATGAGAGAACACCTTCTTGTTTTCCCCCAGTCATTAACTGTATTTACAGCTGTCTCACACACAATAATATTCTTGTTCGGATGAAAGAGAAATAGGTAACAGAAATTAAATTTAAGGAATATTCATATGAAGCATAATTTTCTACATAAAGATTGTGCATAATTCAGCCTGTATTTGAATATTGCTCTACACAATCACTAGGTTTCTAGCTATAGGGTAACATCTTGAATGTTTGTTATCATGAAGGATCCTACATTTCTATATAAAGACCCCTTCTGAGAACACTGGAAGAGCTGTGAAAAGTGGAATATGTGTCAGAGCTTTTTGTTCTGCTCTGGGACTTTATTTTAAAATGTGAACTTCAGACTATGAATAAGATAAGATGCTTATCAGTAGCATGATAAGGGGGGACCCCCCCTCATTTTTCAATACTCCTTTTTTAGACTGCATGACAAGAACAGTTTCTCTTTTTGACTTTGCACTATATTTACATATATTACATTTTAATTTTAAAAACAACTTTATTAATACTAATATTACTAATTAAAACAATAATAAAAATTACCAGCTACTGATTTCTTGTTTGTTGTTAGGCACTAGGTGAAGTTAATGCCAAGTACTTGAATTAGCTCGTAAGTTAATATTTACAACTCTGTAAGGTAGCTGCTATTGTTGGATCCTTTTTTAGATGAGTAAATTGAGGCACAGAGAGGATAAGAAATTTACTCCAAATCACCCAGCAGGCAAAAGAGCTAGTATTGAACTTGAACCTAGACAACCTGATACCAGGGCCTATACTTTTACTGCTAGGTCATATCATTGCCTCCTATACCACTGAAGAAGTAATAAGTGCTCACCTATTACAGGAATTGACATTAGAGCCCTGAAAAGTCAAGTTAATTGTCCAAGGCATATGTCTAGCAATGTCTATTTCACTTTACAATAATAATAAAAGAAAACCCTTTTTCTCTTTTTATCCATCCATACTGAAGATGTTTCACCCTCCTTCTATTTGCAGACACATGCAGTTTTAGTCTCAGGGAAAAGAAATTATAGTAAAATAATTAATTAATCAATGCTCAATTCATCAAACGACAGTAAATAACATTAAAATATTTTCATTAAATAATAGAGAGTACATCTAAAACATAGTATATTTAGATTTTTTAAAACAGCAGTAGAGGGGCTTCCCTGGTGGCGCAGTGGTTGCGCGTCCGCCTGCCGATGCAGGGGAACCGGGTTCGCGCCCCGGTCCGGGAAGATCCCACATGCCGTGGACCGGCTGGGCCCGTGAGCCATGGCCGCTGGGCCTGCGCGTACGGAGCCTGTGCTCCGCAACGGGAGAGGCCACAGCAGAGGGAGGCCCGCATACCAAAAAAACAAAAAAAAAAAACAGCAGTAGAATCATTTTATTTCATGGACATGAGGGTATCCAAACAGGATAATTCTTCCTTTAATATTCTAATTTGCCTTTATTCTAATTAAAAGCAAGTGTGTTTATCATGTGCTAAGCAGCAATAACTTCACAGGGTTTTACACACTGCTATGGGGAGGGCTGGATGTTGTTGATGCAGGGTTATAAAAATGTTGTATAGCCAGTAGTTCAAGGCATTTGCCCAATAGTTCCACAGAACATTTGATCTATAGAGACTTGTCTTACCATTGTTAATTATTCCATTCCAATATGGGTGCAAAGGAACTGAAAGACTTGCTTGGAAAGCATTTTTCAACACAAATGGAAATTCTGTATGCTTCTACCATGTTTTTGAAAAATGCCAGCAAATCTACTTCTGAATAATAATCCTGAATTATTTATACATACACAAATGTCATCAAGGAATGGGGAAGCTAATCTGTTTCTAACTCTCATCTATGTGTCTTAGAATTTTTTGTTACTAGTTATCTCAAAAAGAAATTCTCTCTTGAGGAAAATGTAATTTTGTTATGAGAGAAGATCCTAAGTGATTGTATTCTCTAATTGTTTATCTTGCCTTTGATCTTTTCAGGATAAAGTAAGAGACCAATTTTTAGAACTTGGTGTGGTAGTTGGCACTTTTCTTGTGAAAAAGAACAAAAAATGACTCTACCTGAAATCTAGCCCATATGGAAAGAAAATTTAAATGTGACATTTTCCCTAGTATTTCTAAAATGTTTTTCCCACACTAACTTGGTCTGATATTACCTATTCCTCAGATCTAAAATAGATAGGGAATCCCATACATGAACGATTAACCAGGTTTTCCATAAATCTCATTTAAACATGCTAGATTAACAGCAAAGAAGCCTTTACAGGGCATGTTTCAGAAGGCTGATTCTATAATAAGGATAAAAAATAAAGGTATCATATAAATTGGTCACTTCCTTTGATACTAGTGAAGGCACAAACATACTGCCTCAGAATTGAAACGAACTATGAAAGCCGTCTTGCACAAAACCTAAGAAGCTATATTCAGAAAATAAAAGCAACTTTCAAAGCCACAGAGTTAGTGGCATAGCAGAAAAGCTTCCAGACTCCAATTTCTCCACTGAGTATATTATCATAAACCCTCGGTGATAAGTTCAAAAGTTATATCAATGTGGGTGTGAGCATCTGAGGAGAATTTTTAGAATACAATTAGTAAAACTGACATGCTATACAAAAAAATCTTTTCATATAAATTCAGTGTGAAAGTACTAGAAATTCAAATAAGGCAGATGCAGCTTGTCTTTCTACATAAACCTTGATCTAGTTGATCAAATTATTTGATACTTTAAAATCTATTGGAATGCTAGTTACTTCTTAATAATGCAAAGATATGAAATAATTTTATTTTGCATATCAATTACTTAGAAGGCATACATGCTATATATATTTGTTGCTGATGAAAATAGTAGAGATGTCAAGATTTCTCAAATATTTCCAAACCTTTGATCTAAATTACAAAATTACTCCAATAACAATGAAATTTTCTTATTTTTAAGAGCAGAAATCATTGCTGAAGCAAAGTGTCCCTGCTGAACACTTAACAAGGGAAATGATCATCATCAGATGATGAAATGACAATGGACTAATTATCTTACGTAGATATAAAACATTAGAAAGCATATTAAACTAAAACATAGCTGGCAGTTAATTGCTCCACTGCTATTCCAGCTCTTCCCATATCTATGGCTGGAATGTTTCCAATACAATTTAAAATGTTAATTCATTATATACGATTTATAAACAAAGAAGTCCAAAAGCAAATTTTAAAATACATTGCTAATATTATAAATACGTGTCAGGCACTGTGTTAGACCATGGTACATAGCCCTACTCCTTAGACCATCTCCAGATATTTAAGTAGGAACTCAGATAAATGTGATAAAGAAATAAGTGAGGCAATGGATGCAAACGAATGTTGTGTGATAGTATGCAGGCCTGTAAAAAAAAAAAAAAAAAAGCATGTTGCTATTGTATAAGACCAACTTACTATCTCTGGTAAGTTTCACTACTTAATAAGAGCTAACAATAAATGACAAAATGTGCACTAAAATGCATATCGTTGACTAGTAATATTTAGAAAACATAATAACATTATACCACTTGCCCTTTTGGGTATATTTTTGTCATCTATATATATTATAATTATATATATAAAATTATGTGATGTATATAATATAGTCATAATTACAATATATATTATAATTATGTGTATATAATTATAATAGTTCTGTTGTAATTATATACATATTATAATAATTTCAATTGATAATAAGATATTAGATTAATACAGCAACAGTATTTTTTCTAAGGCTGACTTCTACAGGACTAGTCTCTTGGTGTTCCCTATAGATATACTGTATTTTTTCTTCTCATTCTTCAGAGACTCAGCTTCTGTCTGTGTAGAACTGGCATTTTCAATACTTAAATCTTCCCATTTTTCTGGCCTAGTCAAGATGGTATCTTCAAACACCACTTAATGACGTAGAGCCCATGATCCTTTCTCTTACATATTCTTACATGTTTAACATGTTACCCACTCTGATACTTATCCTGTGTATGCCTTCTATTCTTCCATGTCACAACCATAATATGCTTCATTCTTGTTCACTGTCATCTCTCCTCTGCAAATTCATCAATATTACCTGTCTTAGCCACAAGCTCAGAGTGAGTAGGAACTAAAAGAGATACACACATAATTGGGTATTTTATACTGCAATGCTTGATACTGCAGTCAATTCCCTTGCTTTTTCTTAAGGGCTCTGTGGCTACAATGATTTATCACTAAGTTTCCACAGCGACAAGTGAGAGGCAATGTTCCTTCTCCTTGCTTTCTTGCATCAGAAGATGACTTTTAGGAGATGTCAGCAAAATGATATTCAGCCATTTAAGAAACCCCAGGAGACTCAGAAGTGAGCTTTCTCAACCCTTCATTCTTCTTCATTTCTCATTAAAGCAGTAACCTAACTTCTCACACAACTTAAATTACCACTTGAATAAAGGGTCTTCCAAGATGTGAGTCTCCTGTGTTGCCTTCCCACCTACCCTCTCTTGTTTTCAATATCCTTCAGTCACAGGCATTTCCTCTCAGGTATATTATTGATAACTAACACTAAATGTATCCAAAACTAAGCTAAGTAGTTATCTGTGTATTTAAGCTCTGAAATGCAAATAAAATAAATTAAAAGTATATAATAATTGTTTCTTTTTTATATTTCTCCTCTATTCTTACCACCATCACCCCATTAGATTTTTATTTTAATCACTGGACAGAATCTGAAAACATGCTATATAAAAATTGTTTTTTTAATTACTGATTAAAGGAATCTAGAACACTCTAATGACTCTCTGTAATACTCTTTACCTTTCTAAAGAGTACAATCAGTTGGGAGATATCTATGTGAAAAGGGAGTAATAATAGTAATACTTTCTATATTCAAAGTATTTCATAATCATAATGATCCAGAGATTTCATAATTAATGTACCTGATACTCAAACACTAGTCAGATTAAGTTCTGAACGTTATTCAAAACATTAGTTGACATTTTGCAAACTGAACATCCAAGTGGTTTATTAAGGCTGTGACTCTACTAATTGTATGCTTTTATATAATATATCCCCATGCTTTAATATAACAATTCCTATTTTGTCTCCTGTATCATGGGAAATGAATGCTCTAAGTCCAATGCATAAGAATAGACATTATTGTTATCATAAAATCCTTTTTGGAAGTAGCAGAATGTAAATATTTAATCAATGGAATTTGATTATTATCTTATTTTGAACATGATTATATTGCCTCTTTATTTAAACAGCAGCATAAGAAAGTGCCAGTAAGAAATACATTCAGAAATTAATGCTAGAAGATAGAGATACTATCACAATTTTACATACTGTCATGCTTCTTAGAAAATAAAATTTTTGGTTAATTAATGTCTTTTAAATTTATTACATAAAAATGCAGGAGGCAGATGATGATAATAGCTTTATTCTATTTTGAGAGAAAAGCATCCTGAATACCTATGTTGTTCACCACTCCAGAGAGAATAAATGATATTTCACTGAAAGATGCTCTTGGGTGAATTTGTAGTGTAAAAGGATTTGAGACAAATAAAATGAATTCCATCCATTAAAGAATGATATGTTTTGTACTGTCTCCATATCATTCAGCTCTTTGTATGAATTTGCATCAAGGGCTACCTTCATTGCATACTAATGGGTTGCATTAAACCTCATGATACTTTCATACTAATTCTGATAAATGTAAGAAAGTAACTCCCAGGATGAGCATTTCAATAATTCTACCATTTGAGATTTAGGTCAATTTAGTCTGAATATTCTTTTTTTTTTTTTTTTTTTTGTGGTATGCGGGCCTCCCTCTGTTGTGGCTTCTCCCGTTGCGGAGCACAGGCTCTGGACGCGCAGGCTCAGCAGCCATGGCTCACGGGCCCAGCCGCTCCGCGGCATGTGGGATCCTCCCAGACCGGGGCGCGAACCCGGTTCCCCTGCATCGGCAGGCGGACGCGCAACCACTGCGCCACCAGGGAAGCCCCTAGTCTGAATATTCTTGTTCAAATGTGATATGTGTATAAAAATGTGAGCTGCAGGACAGACAGGTTCAAATTCATACCTTAACTGAACTAAAAATTGCTATCCTGCTTATTGAATAGGCTGTCAAGCTTGCAACGTTCTCAAGCAAGAGTTACTTACTACAGTTTTCTTCATCTGAATTATCACTGCAGTCATTTTGGCTATCACACCACCAGTGATCTGGAATACAGTTGTTGTTTTTACACTGGAATTCATGAGGACCACAAGTCTTTTTATCTGTAATGGAAAGAACCAGAATTTGCATCGTTGACTTCCATAAAGACATCCCTCACGATGTCCTCACTGCCATGCCAAATCCAGGGGACATGATATTTCCTCAGATCTCAAGTCAGTTACTAACTGAGAGCATCCCTAGGAAAAATTGAAGGCAAGTTCCGAATAAAATTTCATTGTGAGCTAATTACAAAGTAACTGATTGGACCACCCACTCAAAGTCAACACAAATCAATCAGTAAAAATAAAGATCAAAATTATCCAAAACTACCTTTCTCTTTAGGACACTCCTTTCCTAAGCCACCTTCTATTTCCGATATAAAGCAGCAGCTATAAAGAAATTGTTATTAAACTCTGGTTGTCATTTTGTCTTCCTCCCTTATAAGTTCTTACTCAAAATCTACCTGTGGTCAGCTGATTTAAACTCATAGATTGTAATAGCGCCTAATGTGTACAGACCTTGAAAATTCTTAAAGTGCCATTTCACTTGAACCTCTAAATAATCCCACTAAGTATCAGGAGATGTATTAACTAGCCCTTCACTTTACAAATGACAAAACAGATACTCTTAGAAGTTTAAGAACTTGATGCATTTTCACTACTATTAAATGGCACAGCCAATATCAAAAAAGTGTGCTTTGACTCCTGATTTAGTGTTCTTTACAACAAACCTAACTGTGTCCATAGGATCCAGAATCAAAATTCATGCGATAAGAATTTATGCAGAGTTTAGGTCATATATTTTTAAATTTTCATAAGAGTAATATCCAACTGTTTATAATCTACGGCAGCACTTCTTAAACTTTAATGTGTCTACATATTAATTAGTTGGGAATTTTGCTAAAATGGAGATTGTGATTGAGTAGATCTGGAATTCTAACAAGTTCTCTAAATGACAACATCATCCTTGGTCTATGGCACACACTGAGTACCAAGGGTCAAAAGCATAAAGATGGTATAAATTCAAATACATAAAATAATAAGAGTAACAATGTCATTGCACAATTTAGGATACATTTTTCCTTCACATACTTAGATCAACTCCTTATTCACAGCCATGTTAGAGATGGACAGTGAAGTGTTCAACGATTCAGATAAGTAAAATAAATTAACTAAAGGAGAAGATAAGCTATTTGGTGGTGCTTGCTACTCTTTACTTCAGAATGCATCTTATAAAATTCAGATTTAAATAAGATTATGAAAACAAAAGTGAGTTAGGTTTAATTATGAAAATTAAGTAATGATCATATATTGAAGATCCAGCCCACCTCTTGCATAAGCATTTTCATAAACATGATCACACTCAATCTTCAAAATATCCCTAAGAAGTACTATTACATGCGTTTAAATAAATGAGAAAATTGTAAAAGGGTTTAACTGATTTCTCCAATTTTACAAAGGTCTTAAATGGCAAAGGAGGAATTTATATACAGATCCTGCTCAAGAAACATTTTGCATTTTGTAGAAATTCTCATGATAGACTTCAAATGCATTGTTCTACTAGTAAGTGTATATTATATATAGCCTAATATATATATGTATATAGATAGATAGATATTAATAGATAGATAGAGGGAGAAAGAGAGAGAGAGAGAGAGAGAGAGTATTTCCCTGCCTCTCTTCCATCCTGCCTGCCTACCTGCCTGTCTGCTAATGATTACTCAGAACCTAACTTGTGTCACTGTGTTGAATGCTATGTTTTGTATTATATCCTTTTTGCCTGTGTTATACCTCACTTTAGATTTAAAAATTGGTCTAAAATCTACAGAAGTTCTAATGTAGTATTATGTACATCTCAAATCAAGCAATATGTTAGGATGATTGGAACTTAAATAATAAGCCTTGAAAATATGGGATTTGATACTGAACTATTTAGATGGTTATTTCATTTTGTCAATTAAAACAAACTCCTCTGAAACTACTACTCTATGTAACAGTTTTATTTATTCCTTGCCATGTGTTGCTTGCATTATTTTAGAATATTGCTTAAAATTTTTAGAATAGAAGAACATAAGAAAGTGCAGTCTGGATCAGTCAAATAGACCATTTGACTTAGTATTACAACATTGTCCCCAAGCAATTCTCCATGACTACAAAAGGTTAACAATCAGTACTAAATATCAACACAACGTGTTTTTAAGTTTTTCCCCCCTAAATCCTTGTACTTTTGTTTTCTATGTTTAAACATTTTTATCATATTTTGTGTTTCAAAGAGACCTGCAATAATTTCTTAACAAGAACGAGTTACAGTTCATTGCTAAGGTTTCAATTTGGGGCGTGCAGAAACAGTACGTGGAAAGGTTAATTGCCTTAGGTAAGGTTACTCGAATTTTATGTTTCCAAGTTATTTAACTTTTTGATCCATGACACTGCTTATAAAAATTACAAATACAAACTATATAAACTATATAGACTTTTTCTGCATTTAAAATCTCCCTTGAGGAGAATATATATATATATATATATATATATACTTTATGTATATATAATATATATATATACATTATATATACTTTTTTTTAGTAAGGTGTAAAACATCAGTTCTCAAATTGGCTTCACATTAAAATCACCTAGGGAACTTTAAAAAATCCCTTTGCTTAGTCCATATCCCACATCAATAAAATCAGACTCTCTGGGGTGGAACCCACACATCAGTATTTTTATTAAAGCAAGTTGAGTGATTCCAATGAGCAGCCAATATTGAAAATCACCGGCGCCCCCAAAACTGATTGTAGAAGAGAACATATATAATCCCAAATTGTAATACTCTCACATAATTAAAATACTCACAATATGTAGAGCTTTCTATTAATTCATATTGTTAAACAGCACTGGAACTATGCTTTATTTCATTTTTTGATATTATAAATTTGGAGAAAACAAATATAGTTTCAAACAAGTTTGAAAACTTGTTTTCTTTGTTTAATACATTTTCATATGAATTGTAGATACTCAAGACAAATTTGACCCTCTCAGAAAGGTGGAGTGAGGAACCACCAAAACACAAAACTATATATAATGCATACTGCAGTACTATTGGTGCTTCTTTGTATATGCTTTGCCTATTTCTGAAAAGAAATAAAAGAATCTGGTGCTGTGATGTCTTGCAGAGCAAGAACTAGGGAAGTGGACTGAGAAACAGGGGTGAAAGAGAGATTTAAGTTTCTCTTTATACTAAAAGGAATCCAAAGGAATCCATAAACTGCTGGAATTAATAAGTGAATTTGAGAAGGACATAGGATACAACGTCAATGTATATATTTAATTATACTTCTATATATTAGCAATAACAAAACATTAAACTTAAAGAAAAACTTTTACAATGGTATCAATAAAACAACAAATACCTAGAAATAAAACTAGTGAAATTTGTGTAAGACCTTCATACTGAAAACTATAAAAATTGCTGAGAGAAAGTGAATAATGTCCAAGAATATGCAGTGATATATCATGCTCATGAATTAGAAAACTCAAATTGCTATAATTTTCTCTAAATGACTATACAGAATTAACGAAACCCCTATAAAAATTCCAGCAAGTTGTTTTTGAGGGAATAGGTTATCCTATTCTAATTAATTTTAAGAAATAGATTATTCTAAAATTATACTGAAATGCAAAGGATCTAGAACAATCAACTAATACTGAAAAAAGAACAGAGTATTTACAGTACCTGATTTCCAGTTACTATAAATTTACAGTAATCACGAGAGTAGAGTATTAAGCAAAATGAAACCAGAAATATAAGACTACACATATAGTCAACTGATTTCAACAAAGGCTCCAAATCAGTTTAATGGGGAAAGGAAAGTCTTTTTAAGCAACTATTACTGAAACAAGTGGTTATCTATATGAAAAAGGTAAATTTCAACCTATCATACCCATACACAAAAATTAATCTGAGATGATCATAAATGTAATATAAAGCTTCTAGAATATAGGAAGATATTTTCATAATCTTGGAGTAGGCAAAGATTTCTTAGATAGAACACACAAAATAATAATAAGAGAAAAATTGGTAAATCGAACTTAACCAAAATTAAATTTTTTTATTCTTTAAAAAACATCATTGAGAAAATAAATTGGCAAATTTTTCTTCACATTCAAAAGTGAAATATTGGAAATATGGAGTTTCTGTTGCTCTTGCTAATGTTCTTTTGTAATCACCACTATCTATCTTCCAGTTCAGGAAACATGATGATTACAGACAGTTCGGTAACATGCAATGACTTTTGTTACCAAAAAAGTGAGTAATATAGTCACAGAAACACTGAGGCAAAAAGAACTATGAGAAGTTGAGCCTCCATCATGGTATCTCCTTGTTTCCTTGTGTTCCAGATGATAACGTTGTAGAGTCAGAAGTATGGTGTTAGAAGTGGAGTTAGAACTGGAGCACCTTCTTTTGTAGAAAAGCTTGTCTCGTCTTGGGGGCAGGATAACCATCTGTTAACTATCAAAGCATTACTTCTCTCTGTAGATGTCATTATGTTCTTTCTTTAAATCAACCTTATAGTTTTTATCTCTCACTCTAAATCCTCCTCCAGGTCTCTGTTAGCATCATATGGAAATGAATACCTATATATGCTGCTCACAAATATTCTAAACCTCGTTGACTGGTCATGAATTCCGGAACAGTGATGATACAAGGAAACACATTCTCTTCCTTATGTTCTATAGTAGGTAGGATTTATTGGCACATACTTTTTGGCTGACATGAACATAATAGATATAAAACATTATTATTGACTTTTTGTCCTTTTGAAACTACTATATCCACCCCTGGTGAAGCTGTTATTCATGGCTATTGCCTCCTCTGTCACAGGGGAGGACCATATGACCCGAGGTGGCCTCATCCCCTAGACCACAATTGGTCCACAACAGTCATGTTATTGATGTTTAAAAAAATATTTTACAGCTTAAACCTGATAGATGATTATTCTTCCTTAGCATTAAAGAGGTATGGAGGAGGGCAGTGCAGAGATTGTATGGTGGCTAGATAATGTCCTAAGGAACACAGATTTCTATCATTCTGCTCCACCATCCATCCTAACTAATGGCTACCATTTTTCTTAGTCACTTCATGGCCCAAGATGACTACTAGTGTTTGAGTCATCACCTTGCAGGCCTGAAGGAGTAAGGGCAGAAAGGCAAAAGAAGAGGCTTTTTACTTTAAGAAAACTCCCTTAAAGTATTCTTCCTGGAAGTTCCACACAATACTTCTGCTTACATTTCAATGGTCAGAACTTAGTCACGTGACAATATCTAGCTTCAAGGGGAGATGGGAAATGTAATGACATTCTGAATAGCAATGTGTCAACAAAAGACTTAGGGTTCTGTTTCTAAGGGGAAAGTTAAAAAATGGGTATATTGATAGGCAGTTTAGGAGTCTCTGTCAATACGTAAACAAGACCAATTAAAGCAATTTGAGGTGATTTCCATGGCTACTGAAAGAGAGAACATTTCTTTCCTTTCACGATTGCAAGTATTATAACCTCAAGTTGCCATGGGTCATTTAAAAACCATGTAGAGAGTACCCATCTCAGAAGCCAACGTAAGGAATAGTTTAGAACTGGAGAAAAAGAAGATAAGGCTCTTGTGATTCTATGTGAATACTTGGATCCAAATTGTGCCTGAAGTCAATTCCATCCACTCCTTGGAATCGAGGCAGAAAATCTATTTTCCCACTGGTTTGTGTTGAATTTCTTTTGTTTACAGACAAGAGTCCTAACTAATGCAAATACCATACTATATTTTGTTTAGAAATAGTATGGACTCTTAATATTAATATTTTTTTCTGTATGTTCTGATTTACATAATTCCCAAGCTATATCATTGGTTTATAATTACCTGGGAAAATCAGTCTCTTTCCACAAGAAATCTCAAAATCAGTCTCTATTTAAAAGTGATTTGTAAACTCAGGTTTCCATGAAAATGGGAGATGGTACACCTTTTTTTGAGCATATTCTCTACATGACAAACATGATTATAGCATTTAGTGATATTGATTATCTGGAAAACTGCAGGTTGCCTTGCATTGTAAAGTGTCTGGTGGATCTGAAAATTAATTTCATGTTACTTCTCATCAATCAGGGTAATATTCCTCAATGAGCACTTACATGCACAACCTGTTCTTCTAGGGGAAGTGGCAATAATATGTGGATGCACCAACATTTGAGAATAACAATGCCAGCTGCAGCATGTCCCCATGGGATTCTCCTATTTCTGTTTTGCTTTTGAATTATTAATTTTTAAAAAAATTTTTACATTATTCTTCCAGGTAGAGAAGAGAAAGGCTTATAAAGTAAAACAAATTAACAATGACATGTTTTCTTTATAAACAGATGAATCTAAAATAAGCTAGCTCTCTAGAAGCTCCAATAATGACATTTTAAAAATTGCATGTCAATACAATGTAATTTTCAGCGGAAATTTTTTGAATTCACATTACGCAGTTTCAGAAAGTGTCATATTACATCCTGTAATGCCATCTATCGCATTTGACAAGAATTTGTGGTTTTTTTTCTTATTTAGAAATTTGTATTATAATGTTATGGGTGTGAAGTGAGGGGAAGTAGTTATTATCTCATCTTTTGTCAACACCCTCTGTACGTCATCTGCCAAACCCCTACAATTAAATTCATCATTCTCTTTTCAACAGTCTGTAGTCATGACAGATTGTATGGTAATATTGTACAAACAAATTTACACTTGTGATTCACAGATGAAGAGGAACCCAAATCTCCATAATACGAAGGTATGAGTAGGGTATTTCTCTTCAGTTATTCCTGAGCCTTGGTTAGAGATTCTGGTAGTTACGGTCTAACAATTCTACTTACGCTCCCTCTTCCAGCTTAAGAGAAAAACAAAATAAGCCTCTTCCTGCATTTTTCTAAATAATGATTCTATGTTTTATTTTAAAAGCAAAGTAAAAGCAATTTGAGCCAATTAAAAAGTCTACCAAAATATTTTTTAATATACAGTTGATTACATTTGTCTATTTGGTCTGACCCTATTGATTAAGAGTCAACAGACAATTGCTCAATTTTGGTAGACAATAACAGACCCTGATTTGGTTGGGGCAATGAGGCATACACAGTGGAAAGAAGCAGAGCATTAAAGGCAGAACTTGATTTGAACCTTAATTATGGCTCTTACTCATGTGCAACCTAGGGTAGTAATTATTTGTCTTCTTTGTGCCTCATTTTCCTGAAGGCTAAAAACTGAAGGAAAATACATAGAGCACTGAAATGAAACCTGGCTTCATAAGTAGTAACTAGTGAAAATTAAGTAATAGTAACATACTTTGGAAAGTGCTTAATGAATTTAGTTAGAAATGTCAGAAAAATGTGTTAATGAATTTGTAGCAAACTATTCAAATATTTACCATTTTTTACTTTTTTAACACTTCTATTTAGTGGTTTGTATTTGATATCATTTATTACCTTAATACTTTGAAAAGTCAAGGCCCAAATACACACACACACTTGTATATATATACACATATACACAAATAGATCACTTCAATCACTTCATCACTTATTCAATATGCTCTCAGTTTTTCAGGATTTTGATATTGTCGAATTTTCTCACTATAATACTTTTAATTTGTGTATAAATTCATGGAGAATTGGACTAAAATATAAATATTTTTAACTTTCTCGTATTGATAGTACTTTGTTTTTAGTATTTCTAGTATTGAGTGGCATAATTATTTCTCATACAACTTTTTTTTTAACGTTTTTATTGGCATATAATTGCTTTACAATGGTGTGTTAGTTTCTGCTGGATAACAAAGTGAATCAGTTATACATATACATATATCCCCATCTCTCTTCCCTCTTGCATCTCACTCCCTCTGACCCTCCCTATCCCACCCTTCTAGCTGGTCACAAACCACCAAGCTGATCTCCCTGTGCTATGCGACTGCTTCCCAATAGCTATCTATTTTACATTTGGTAGTGTTTATATGTCCATATATACACTACCACTCTCTCACTTTGTCCCAGCTTACCCTTCCCCCTCCCCGTGTCCTCAAGTCCATTCTCTAGTAGGTCTGTGTCTTTATTCCGTCTTGCCCCTAGGTTCTTCATGACCATTTTCTGTTTTGTTTTGTTTTTAGATTCCATATAAATGCATTAGCATACAGTATTTGTTTTTTTCTTTCTTACTTCATTCTGTAGGACAGACTCTAGGTCCATCCACCTCACTACAAATAACTCAATTTCGTTTCTTTTTATGGCTGAGTAATATTCCATTCTCTATATGTGTCACATTTTCTTTATCCATTCATCTGTCAATGGACACTTAGGTTGCTTCCATGTCCTGGTTCTCGTAAATAGAGCTGCAATGAACACTGTGGTACATGACTCTTTTTGAATTATGGTTTTCTCAGGGTATATGCCCAGTAGTGGGATCGCTGGGTTGTATGGTAGTTCTACTTTTAGTTTTTTAATGAACCTCCATACTGTTCTCCATAGTGGCTGTATCAATTTACATTCCCACCAACAGTGCAAGAGGGTTCCGTTTTCTCCACACCCTCTCCAGCATTTACTGTTTGTAGATTTTTTGATGATGGCCATTCTGACCGGTGTGAGATGATATCGCATTGTAGTTTTGATTTGCATTTCTCTAATGATTAATGATGTTGAGAATGCTTTCATGTGTTTGTTGGCAATCTATATGTCTTCTCTGGAGAAATATCTATTTAGGTCTTCTGCCCATTTTTGGATTGGGTTGTTTGTTTTTTTGATATTGAGCTGCATGAGCTGCTTGTAAATTTTGGAGATTAATCCTTTGTCAGTTGCTTCATTTGCAAATATCTCCTCCCATTCTGAGGGTTCTCTTTTGGTCTGTTTATGATTACTGTAACTTTGTAGCATAGTCTGAAGTCCGGGAGTCCGATTCTTCCAGCTCCATTTTTCTTTCTCAAGATTGCTTTGGCTATTCCAGGTCTTTTGTGTTTCCATACAAATTGTGAACTTCTTTGTCCTAGTTCTGTGAAAAATGCCAGTGGTAGTTTGATAGGGATTGCACTGAATCTGTAGATTGCTTTGAGTAGTAGAGTCATTTTCACAATGTTGATTCTTCCAATCCAAGAACATGGTATATTTCTCCATCTATTTGTATCAT